>NC_045959.1:19590868-19890868 GCF_010909765.2 Amblyraja radiata | reverse complement strand
TAAATTCCAGAGTGTACAAGCCCAGCCGCTCCATACTCTCAGCATATGACAGTCCTGCCATCCCGGGAATTAACCTTGTGAACCTACGTTGCACTCCCTCAATAGCAAGACTGACCTCCCTCAAGTTTGGAGACCAAAACTACACACAATAGACTGGGCTTATATTCATTGGAATTTAGAAGGATGACAGGGAATCTTATAGAAATATATTAAATTATTAAGGGATTGGACCCACTAGATGCAGGAAACATGTTCCCGATGTTGATGGAGTCAAGAACCAGACGCCACAGTTTACGAAAAAGTGATAGGCCATTTAGAACTGAGTTGAGGAAAAAAAATTTCACACAGAGTTGTGAATTTGTGGAATTCTCTGCCTCAGAAGGCAGTAGGGGCCGATTCATTGGATGCATTCAAAAGAGAGTTAGATAGGGGCTAGCGGAATCAAGGGGTATGGGGAGGAGGCAGGGACGGGGTACTGATTGTGGATGATCAGCCATGATCACATTGAATGGCGGGGCTGGCTCGAAGGGCCGAATGTCCTACTCCTGCACCTATTGTCCATGTATCTATGTATCATTTTAAATGGAGTGAATATATTTCAAATACTTTATAGTTTTTCCAACAGTGTGTTTTAGATTAATGTGGATGTATTATTTTCAGCAGATGGTTCTCATTTCTCTTGGAGCATAAGGGAATATTTTAAAACTTCATGTCAGCCGCAAAGCTCCAATATTCTAACCATAGTTCAATAATGCATATCAGTCGAAAGAAATTGCAATTTAAAGCAGTAAATGCGTCCTTAATTGTGCAATATCACAAATGTAAGATTTATATGCACAGTTTTGACCCCATTGCTTCTCTGTTACTTTGACCAATATTACCCACCACGCTTCATGGCGTAACCACAGGGTGGCACAGTGGAGTTGCTGCCTCAAAGCGCCAGAGACCCAGGTTCGATCCTGACCTGGGTGCTCTCTGTGTGGAGTCTGTTTGCCTTTCCCTGTGATCATGTGGGTTTCCTTCAGGTGTGTAGGAAGGGACTGCAGGTGCTGGTTTATACGAAAGATAGACAGAACGTGCCGGAGTAGCTCAGTGGGTCAGGCAGCATCTGTGGAGAATAGGGTGACGTTGCAGGTCGGAACCCTTCATCCTCCGGGTGCTCGGGTTTCCTCCCACATCCCAAAGACGTGCAGGTTTGTAGGTTAATTGGTTGCTGTAAATTGCCATTTGCGCGTAATGGGTGAATGGGAAAGAATGGGATAGCATAGAACTCGCATGAACTGGTGATTGATGGTCGGCATGGACTCGGTGGGCTGTTTCCATGCTGTATCTATAAACCTAAACTTGGCCAAACCCTGTCCTTTTCATCTATTGGGGTCTTTGCTTTCAGCCACTAAACCTCCTCAAACATCTGCAATTATCTCCCTGAGTTCTTCACCATTGCGTTCTACTTTTAAGATCCCAGTGACAGAACATCTCCTTAACTGGATCTTGGTAACATCTTCCCCTTCACCCCATCTCTTCTCTGGCGCAAGCAAGAACTAATGTAATTACTCAATCTCCGTGGAATCTTTTATCCCATGACCTGATTTGCAGAGTACATTTGATGGCCATTTTCATTTTGTAAGATGGTCAGAAGATTTTCCAAAGAAGTTTGAATGCCCTTTAGAGAACTTTTAGATTTAACATTATAGATTTCTAACAGTGCATATTAAACATGTTAAATTGAGCTTAGTAGCCTTTACAGTAATATGTTTTGAATCTCTTGGCTCTAGGAGGTTGAATCATTATTTCAAATAAATTCCCCAAACAAATTTTATGGACTTCAGCTTCTCTATATCCCCACTCAATTAAATCCCAATTAAGTTGGGTCCACGATACTGTAAATTATTAAAGGAAATATATTGGGTCTTGTTAAATATTTCACGCCAGGATTTTTTTAAAGTTACTTTTGTGACCAAAGTCATTAAAACTGGAAATGTTCTTGTATTCAAAAAAATTTGACCCTTGCTCTTACCACAACAAAGCAAATCAGGATCTTACTGAGCAGAATATGTGCCTTAAACGAGGTTGAGTTGGGTTGTGTGTTCTGTTTTGTGGCAGGGTTGTGCAGCCTCACCAGCACCACATCTTGGATGAAGATGAGCTTCCGAACTCCGGTCAGAGCGACGAAAAGCCTGGCCCATCGCGCCCCGCAGGGCGGAAACGCCAGCCCAGCATGTCCGAGACGATGCCCCTCTACACACTCTGCAAGGAGGATTTGGAGAGTATGGACAAAGAGGTGAGTCAAAACTGATCCTTGATTCCAACAGCCGCCCCTTTCTAACGAGACCCGGATTTGAACTCGCAACCTTCTGACTCGGACGTGAGTGCTCCCCTGGAGGCACAGCTGACACCATCACATTTTGCAGATGGTCTGCTTAAAAAAAAATTGTACTTAGGATCAAAATGTGGTTTAAAAAAAAAAGGAATTGATCTTGTAACAACGCTTGTAAAATTTGGGGCCTTTTCAAAGAGACGGATTCATTTTACCTGGACTATTTAAGAACTGACACAAAACATCAAAGGCTAGAAGTACAAATATCTGACTGATTGCTATATAGTCAATGGAATCAATGTAAGAGATAAGGAATAATGCACTGATGGGACAATGCTGTGTTCTTACCAAAACATGGATGAAATTCTGGGCCTCAGAAATCTGCTATAATTAAGTCCCTTGAGCTCAAGTTTCTGAGTGAATTGTGTTTAGATATTTCAGAGGTGCCCGTGAAGTTGCTCAGTGGCAGATGGAGGCTCAGATTATGGTTCAAAGTGAGCTACTTGGCTGGAGTCATCTCTCACCTCTCAAGTGCTGTCATAATAGATAACTCAGTAGATGAGGAATGCAGTAATTGAATGAGGAAAGTGGTTAAACCGAGGGAAGAATCTTATGAGAAGCTGCAATCATGAACAGCATGAGGAATGAGCCAAATGCTATAAACAAGTTTGACTTTTGGCTGTCATCTTGATTTCATCACTCAATTTGTGCAGCTGTGGGCAGAGAAACAGAATTGCAAGATTTATAGGGAAGATAATTACATTTCAAACATTATATTTCTGGTACAAAACAAAGTGCTGCAGTAACTTGGCAGGTCAGGCACATCTGTGGAGGGGAGGCACAAAAAGCCAGAATAACTCAGCGGGTCAGGCAGCATCTCCAGAAATGCTGCCTGACCTGCTGAGCTACTCCAGCTTTTTGTGTCTATCTTTGGTTTAAACCAGCATTTGCAGTTCCTTTCTACATATCGGTGGAGGGAATGGATAGTCAATGATTCTTGTTGGGACTCTTTTTCAGAGTCTGAAGAAGGGCTCCTACCCGAAACGTCACCAATCCATTCCCTTGGCAGATGCTGCCTGACCTCCTGAGTTACTCTAGCACTTTGTGTTTTGCTCAAGATTCTAGCATCTGCAGTTCCTTGTGTCTCCATTCTATTTCTGGTTTTGGGTGGTCCAAATCTCTTTGCTGTCACCTTTAATGAAAAGCCTAATTCTCAAACTTGCACTGGTTTTCTGTCTGTTGAGCAAGCTCTGCTTCCAGTGTGCATTAAGGCCAATTATGTTAAGTTTTATTTAGCTTGGAGTTACAGCGTGGAAACAGGCCCTTCAAGCCCACCGTGTCCGCGCCGATGTGTTGAGCAACTTTGTGGCAGCACTTGAGCCAAGACCTTCTTCATTGTCTGATGTGAAATGTCAACTCAGTTTCACTCGGTAAATTAAAATCGAAACAACATTAAATGCTGGGAATCTGAAATAAAACTGAGAATGCTGGAAAAACTCAGCAGGCCAGACCGCATCAATGGGAAGAGAGATGGTCAACATTTTGGGAAAGGGTTTCAGATCCGAAACATTGACTGTTTCTCCTTCCACGGATAGAACATCAAACCGTGCAGCACAGGAATAGGCCCAAAATGCTGGAGTAACTCAGCGGGTGAGGCAGCATCTCTGGAGAGAAGGAATGGGTGACATTTCGGGTCGAGGCCCTTCTTCAGACTGATGTCATGGGAGGGGGCGGGACAAAGATAGAATGGAGTCGGAGACAGTAAGACTACTGGGAGAACTGGGAAAGAGATGGGGATGGAGAGAGAAAGCAAGGGCTATCTGAAGTTAGAGAAGTCAATGTTCATACTGCTGGGGTGTTAATGATCCAAGCAAAATATGAGGTGCTGTTCCTCCAATTTGTGCTGGGCTGGGCTGACAATGGAGGAGGCCCAGGACAGAAGGGTCAGATTGGGAATGGGAGGGGGAGTTGAAATGCTGAGCCACCGGGAGATCAGGTAGGTTAAGACAGTCACTCCAGCATTTTGTGTCTACCTTCGATTTAAACCAGCATCTGCAGTGCTTTCTTATACAGGAATAGGCCCTTTGGCCCACGATGTCTGTGCCGACCTAGATGCCGACTTAAACTGCCCGTCTGCCCATCCCTCATCATCATCATCATCAGCGGTCACTCAAAACGAGTATGACCGTCCTCTTTTGGGAGGATGCCTGTACGTGACTGTTTAATGGGGGGAGACTGGTGCACAGACAGCCACCAGCCTATTCCTGTATCCTTGACTTTAGATGTTGCCTTATCTGTTGAACATTCCCTGCATTTTTCCTTTAGATTGCAATATTTGTAACATAAAAGGTTAAGGCCAGGGCAATGCATTGAGCCTTGTCTGAAATAAGAAAGAAGATTTCTCAGGTATAACAATTCTGTAAATTTTATATGATACTGCAATTTAACCTCCTTTCCAACCATCGTGTTTGTAATCCTTTCAGCAGCCAGTCCTGTTATTATGAGTTGTTGGAGGCTTTGAATTGTTAGTCGTATAGCACAGAAACAGGCTCATCAATCTATGACACCATGCTGATCATCAAACACCCATTTACACTAATCCCCTTTTATTTCCCCCACATTGCCATCAACTCGCCCTAGATTCTATTTACAGAGCCAGTTAACCTATCAACCACTGCAATTACAGTAATTAAAATACATTTGGACAGGATTATGGATTGGAAAAGTTTGGAGCAATATGGGGCAAATGCAGGCAAATGTTAGCATAGATTGGGACCATGGTTGTCATGGACGATGGGCAGATGGACCTACGCATTTTCATGCTGTAAACTCAATGAATCTACAAACCTGCACATCATTGGGTTCTGGGAGAAAACCAGAGTGGAAGAAACTCACAAGAAGCTCGCAATTTAGCAATGGCCAAGAAAGCACACCAATGCCTCTTCTTTCTTTGAAGGCTTAGGAGCATGTCCCCAACAACTTTAACCAACTTCTACAGATGTGCCATAGAAATAATTTTATCGGGATGCATCAGAGCATGGTTTGGGAACAGCTCTACCCAAGGCACCACAAAATTGCAGAGTTGTGGACACAGCCCAGACCATCACGCAAACCATTGACTCCATCTACATTTTACGCTTCCATGGCAAGGCCACCAGCATAATCAAGGACCAGTCTCTCCTCTTCTCCCCACTCCCATCAGGCAAGAGGTACAGAAGTTTGAAAATGCATACCTCCAGATTCAGGGACAGTTCCTTCCCAGCTGTTTTCCGGCAACTGAACCATCCTATCACCAACTAGAGAGCAGTCCTGACCTACCATCCACCTCATTGGAGAGCCTCAGACTGTCTTTAATCGGACTTTACCGGACTTTATCTTGCATTAAACGTTGTTCCATTTTTCCTCTGTATGTACACTGTGGACAGCTTGATTGTAATCATGTATAGTCTTTTCACTGACTGGACATATAACAAAAAGGCTTTCCACTGTACATCATGACAATAAACCAAACTAAACCAAACAGTAACTGGCATATTATATAAACTCCACACAGACAACACCGGAGGTCAGGTATGAACGCCAGTCTCTGAGCTGTGAGGCAGCAGCTCTGATAGCTTCGCCACTGTGTGCTCACTCCACAGTTGTAAAGCTCGAGTTCAGTAATTACTTCAGGCTCCTTGCGAAAGCAAAATATTTACTTTTGTATAATAGAATAGCTTCAACAGCTTAAATTGCACAGCTCATGATTATAATGAATCATGCTACCAAAGTTGTGCTGCAGAAAATATATTTGCAAAGTCGTCGATGCAGCACTCCCACGCGAATAAGGTTCTCATTCATTATTTTTAAATGATAGAACATTTCATCAACCATATAATTTTTAAACGGTGCTAGAAATGAAAGCTGTGATTCATCAAGGCTTCTTAACCAATGAAAGACAAAAGCCATTGGCCTGTACCCTCAACAAACACTGTACCTTCTCCATGGATTCTACTTCCATCCCTAACGGAAGAGATCTTGTACAAACTTTGACCCAGAGCTGAGCTTCTGACTCTATGCTTTACATAGCAGTTGTTGCTGAAATGGAGAACCACGCCTTTCCCACTTCCAGACTTCTTGGCTCTGTCAATTCCAGATTGAGGTCCCTTTCTGGTTTTGTCCTGATTCATGTCTTCCATTCTCTAATTCCTGTAATGAGTATAATTTCCTCTTTCTTTGAACCTATCCTTCCTCCCAAACCCTCACCATACTGTTTATGCCGTTTGATCACCCCCTCAGACTACCCCCACTTATCCCTCATCTCGGCATTCCTCGACCTCCTCCATAAAAGGTCCCAAGTACGTGCAGGTTACTGGACTAATTTTATACCAAATCATGAGCGCAACATTAGTTTGTCAGCAGGCTTTCTGTTCCCTCCAAAGCATCAACACTATTCTTGACAACAAAGCTGCCACCAGCACTCATTGTGGATTGTATCCTGTGGCTGTCACTTATTTCCACAAGGTGATGTGAACTGCATTTGATTTACTACTCATGATGTATCTCAGCATTCGAGCTATTAAAACAGTTGAATCTTGGCGTGTTGTCAATTAGATTAATGGCATTGAGTTTCATGCAGAGCTGGTCTCCACTTCCAATGTTAGAGGGGATTGCTGCTCATCTCAAGTCTTACTAAGTTTAAGTGTAAGTGGCCTCTTAAGTTTTGATATAATTCTACCCAAGAGCACATCATTAATTTGGGAATGATCATTAAATGGATAATTTGGACAGATGGGGGTGAAGATGATGATTAATTATTAATTTGGGAAAACTAAAACCAAGCTGTGACCTATCACTTCACTGGTTTATTAAGAAATATGCTTGACATTCATTGAGATTAAAGTGGTATTAATGAGGAGAATCCTCTTGTTCTTACCATTCTGCCGATGTCTTAAAATTATATATACTAGAAAAGTACTATGTTGGAAAGGAACATTGAATTATCTGAAGGTGCGTAGGCCTGGTGTGTTCATCATCTTCACCCCCATCTGTCCAAGTTATCCATTTCATGCCTGAACCATTTAGGAGATTGGCAAAGCACTGTTAGAAAGCCTGAGTGTAATTTTTCCATTTCCCCCTGTTTCCTCATTTACACAAGTGACCTCTTCGTTATCTTTGATGATGATAAAAGGGAACAAATCTAGATTGGTAGAAACAAGGAACTACAATGCTGGTTTACAAAAGAAGACACAGAGTGTTGGATCCCTGGAGAACATGGAGAGGCAACGTTTTCGGTCTGAAACGTTCCTTATCCATGTTCTCCAGAGATACTGCCTGACCCGCTGTGTTACTCCAGCACTTTGAATCTAGATTGGTTTTTGAAGTAGGAAACTAAACCTGACACGTCCTGGCTGTTGGATCCAAAGTGAAATGCCAACATTTTAGGTACTTTTAAGCACCAATGGTAGAGTCTGTACATGCTGGGTTTCGCAGGCACTATGCTAAATCCACCTCTCCAATCCAACATGAGCCAGGTCTAGTGTACATTCAGCATCCCTATTCATTTAAATGGTGCTTGACCGTTTGGTGATTAGGAGGAAAAAGGAAAGTTATTTATATTAATGTTTTTAACGATTTTGCTATGCATTTCCATTTTTTAAATCAATATCCTTATAATTACAAGTTACTTGCAACAGGTTTAACGTTTTTAAACATCTGTAAGAATCAGAGATGCTGTTTTAAATAAAAAGCCTCCCAGTTTTGACAGAAGGTACATCTCAACCAAAAGACTTGCCTCCTGTCAGTATCCAGGGCGCATTCTGTTTAATGGCTATGGAAATTGTCTTGGCTAGCAGTCCACATATGGAGTAGGTGAATGCGGTTGTCAATGTACCAGATCGAGTTGGATCAAGTTCCAGTAAGCTACATATGCTTTTCCCCAATCTCAGGGACACCAAAGTGCTGTGCAACCAATGAAGTTATAGAAACATAGAAACATAGAAATTAGGTGCAGGAGTAGGCCATTCGGCTCTTCGAGCCTGCACCGCCATTCAATATGATCATGGCTGATCATCCAACTCAGTATCCCGTACCTGCCTTCTCTCCATACCCCCTGATCCCCTTATTGTGAAGCTTGGTCCTTATTGTAAAGTTTTACATTACAATTCTTAGAGAAATTATGCTTCAGGTACTATGGAATACTTACGCTTCACGTACAATGGAATACTTTGTTCTATGAGTTCTGCAACAATTGAAAATTTGTCTTTTTATTAAACTTGACAAAAGTCACTAATTAAAATGTCGGGGCAACATCAATTGCAATATTGGAAACTATTTTCCATTTGGAGGCTTTGTCAACATGCACATAAAGGACTAATGCATTTTAAATAAAGGGAATGCTTCAAAAATATAGTCCCAGTCTGTCCTTCAGTTCCATAAAGCAGCGTTAGAAGTTATTGTCTGTGAATCTTCTTTGTTATTGCGACCTTTCCCTGGAGCTAGTTAGATTTTGCAGGTGATGAATTTGTGTGACATGCTAACTCATCCCTCACCCTCTGGCTCATAGATTCGGAGTGTGGGGCGCTAAATAGTCAGCATTGAGAACGGCGTTTGTCACCATTCTTTTAACAGGTACCCTCAGATTAAACCAACATTGGATCACAATGTTAAGTGTACCATTGTGAAAAGCTCAGTGTACCAATGTGAAAATTTTAACCGCTGTGCATTTGATTGTTAAAAGGGTGATTCCTTTTTGTCTGCTTACTGTGGTTTTATGCAATTGGTGCTGTATATAAATATTGGAAAAATACTGGAAGTTTTGGAGCGCAGACTTTCACACATTTGTAACTACCTGCCCAAACATTTCAAAGTGATTTGCTTATTTTGCTAAATCACGCATAATTCATTGTGTCACTTTGTAATGAGGAGAGACAACATGAGGTCTTCAGCTATTGTTTGTATCTCAGTATGCCTAATTCTTGTTTTCAAGATGTAGATTATTGCTCATTACCGCAGTCTAGTCATGAATGTATTTGTATATTTTCCATTTCTAAGGAATTGCTAATCAGGCATGTACCAAACGGTGCCCAATTATAGTTCTCGTACATATTCCAAGAGCTTCCACTTATTCTTGACTTGTGCATAATTTCCAGTTATTCTAACCTGTAAATTAATTGATAAAGCTTGTCTGGACATCCACGATTTCCTTAATGTTCCTGTTTTAAACTAAGTGGTGATATTTCACGATAATCCATGCTTTTCTTTCATTTGCATGCATATTAAGTTTTCTCATAGTGTTGGGCAAGTGTTGGGAGAGTGTAACAACATCTGTTCCCATTAATAAATCATATAGCTCTTAAATATTTCCCTTAATGGGCATGAGAGCCATTGCCAAATCTGTGCGAGCAAATTATACCACTGTTTATCAGTATCTGTGGACTTGCACTTTGCATTTTATGTTGATTAGGAACAAGATTTTCCATTTTTGTGCCATTCGCTATCAAATTTGGCTTGATATTGCTCCAGTTTTAATGAGCTTTCTATTTGTTCCAGTTTGAATGAAGCTGACATATACTCAAATTGTGTGTAGAGGCTCACTCGCAGTCACTTACAGCTGTGTGGTTACTGAACTTCATTGACATTTCATCTCCAATTGTTTGGCCACTACATTATCACTTTATAAAGTCAGGTACCAAATAGAGCTCTCATAATGTGCACAGTGTAAAAATGATAGAGGTTCTGTTATGTTTAAGAATGAACTGCAGATGCTGGAAAAATCGAAGGTAGAACAAAAATGCTGGAGAAACTCAGCGGGTGCGGCAGCATCTATGGAGCGGGTCGAGACCCTTCTGACTGATGTCGGGGGGGTGGAAAAAAGAAAGGAAGAGGTGGAGACAGTAGGCTGTGGGAGAGCTGGGAAGGGGAGGGGAAGGAGGGAGAAAGCAGGGACTACCTGAAATTGGAGAAATCAATGTTCATATCTTGGGGTGTAAAGTACTCAAGCGAAATATGAGGTGCTGCTCCTCCAATTTGCGGTGGGACTCACTCTGGCCGTGGAGGAGGCCCAGGACAGAAAGATAGAATGTTTTAGTATGTTGATTAAGAAATAAATGTGGCTAAAAACATATTGAATGATGCTCCTGAACCTCTTTAAATGCTATCAGAATGTTTTTATATCCAGCTGAGAGAGCAGTTGGATCTTGGTTTAATACCTTATCCAAAAGATGATATGTCCAAATTACAGCACTGTTGGATAGTCAGCCTGGTTTATGAGTCTGTGTGGACATGAATCCATGACCTTCTGACAGATAGGTGAATTCTGCCCACTGGGCCATGATAAGATTGAAGTTCGGATTTCAGGAATTGTCCGCTTTTTTAATCTAAGGAAGGGTTAAAAGTTGAATAATTTGGACTGACTTGAGATATACACTCACAAAAGCAGTTGAGGAGCATATAAAATGAGGACGGCACTAGGTCATGAGAGCATGACAGCTTTATTGGAATGCGAGGGAACCAAAGATGTACAGGTTTGTAGGTTAATTGGCTTCTGTAAATTGTAAATTGTCCCTAGTGCACAGAATAGTGTTAGTGTACGGGTTGATCACTGGTTGGTGCTGACTCGGTGGGCCGAAAGGCCTGTTTCTACGCTGCACATCTAAAGTCTAAAGTCAAATAAGAATTTGAATTCCCAATTGAATTGTGAGGGTCAAACTAACGTAATAATAAACTGCTCTCAGATGCAGAAAAAAAGTACATAATGGAAAAAAAAATGTTTTTATTCTAGATTTGGGGAAGCAATTTTCCATTGTATGTATATCATGAATACAGGTCATAGAGTGATGCAGTGTGGAAACAGGCCCTTCGGCCCAACTTGCCCACACCGGCCAGCCCTCCCTGGTTATGAATGACCGATTTATGTACGGTCCTTAATACATCCAAATAAGCGCTTTGGAGAAAGCCGGGATGAATCTACTGGCTGCTGCGGGACTTCAGTCATCTTCTGCCATGTGGGAACTTGGTCGTGGGAATATCATTGCATTTTGCAGAGAAATCAGAACAGTTGATGCCTTTGGTTGGCCTAGGTTTTTAATTTAAATAGATTGTAAGGCAATCTCATTTCTGACGTGAACTGTTTGGGTCACAATCAGTTCTCAGGAATGGAATCCAGTTGCAACCTGGCAACGACCTATCCATGGTCTACATTAGCATGTTCCTTTTGTCATTCTGAGCTTTTAATAGGATCTCTTTAAGTTACAACCCAAGATGTTTCATTGTTGCAAAATCTATGAAATTGTGTTTTCCTGTTTACGTGTTAGATTGGAGGGGGGTTGGTGAGACTTGTGTACACTTACACAGTGAATAAATTAAAAATAGGTTTCAGTATGACCGTTCAAATATATTGTAAAATCATCTAAACTCACCAAATTTTAAGGCAGAGATTGCTAGATTCTTGAGTAGAACGGTTGTCAGGGGTTATGGGAAGAAGAATGGGGTTGAGGGGGAAAGAAAAATTAGCCATGATTGAATGGCGGAGTAGACTTGACGGGCTAAATGGCCTAATTCTGCTCCTATCACATACAGTATGAATACACACACTCGTGTGTTAGAGTTGGTGATGAGGATCTTTGTGAAATTGATGTTTTCCATAATTATTTTTACCCATGCCCAATCTTTGACCAAAGATATTTGTTGCCGCACTGGATGTTGCAAGAGTGTTAAGAGTATTCATTGACCGATAGATACGGGTGATGCACAGCAAACAGATCCAGAAAAGCTAAAGTATCTGAAGTGTGAGCAGTAGAGTGTCACAGTGAGACTCCCTGCTGTCAAGGGAGGGGAAGAGCCTGATTTCATTCACACTCTAGATGCCGGCATATGAACAGTGTGCCTTTGCAGATAACCTTGTTATTTAATACTAGTAAACATTCTGTAGTGTTGTTTGTTGGTGATATTTGTGTTTAAACATGCAGTCTGTGCTGTTTCATACCCACCTCCGAAAGACATCAAGGAAAAACGGTCCGATATTGACTTTGGAATTTGTACACTTAACTGAATGGAATAAAACAGTCCATAGGATGTTATATCACTAACCAAGATTTTGCAACCTTTTTGAGTAATTTTCTTGAGACCTCAGACAAATGGAGATGTACTTCAAAACTTTCCTGATATTTCCTTGTGTCGGTTTGTGGCAAGCCTATAGTAAAGCATTTGAACAAAGACTGTAAGATTTTAGCGTTTTATAGCAACTACAAAGTGTCAAGGAATTCCGCGGTTTTACTGGTTCACTAAGAAATGACAGTTAACATGCTTACCATATAATTACACAAGCTAATCAGTCAATTGTATTGACGTGTTCAAGAGAGAGTTAGATATAGCTCTTAGACCTAACCGAATCAAGGGATGTGGGGAGAAAGCAGGAGGGGGGCACTGATTTTGGATGGCGGTGCTGGCTCGAAGGGCCAAATGGCGTATTCCTGCACCTATTTTCTATGTTTCTAAGAGGGATTGGTTGGACTGGGGGATGACTAATATTCTGGTGGGGAAATTTGCTGGAGCTACTCAGGTGGGTTTAAACAGTTTTATTTTAGGGGAGTACGGACCCATTGTAGTGATGTAGCAGATAAGAAAGTTGAGGCAAATATTGAAGTTAAAATGAGCAGGTCCTGTAGGCAGGACAGGGAACGAGGAAAGATTGATAGGCTAAACTACATTTATTTTAATACAAGACCCCTGACAAGTGAACTCAGGACACGGATAGGTACATGAAATATTACACCTATTACTGAAACGTGGTTGAGAGGTGGCAGCGTTGGCAGCTCAATGTTCTAGGATTCAGATAGTACAGAGGTGGAGGTAACAGGAGGGGCAGTTGCAATATTAATTAGAGGGAATCATCACATCCGTACTTAGAGAGGATATTGAGACTGCGTAGAATAGGTTTTTCAGCTCTCATTATCTGCACCACCAGTGATGCCAAATTAAGCTAGTCCCAGCTATCTGTGCAGGGTCTCTATCCCTCCATTCCCTGCCTTCGCGTACCTGTCAATGCCAGGCAGGTAAACCAGCAAAGTGGGTAGAATTTAGAAATAATACATTTGTGCACACTTAGATAGGATTTCATTGTAGATCCCTCTACAGCCAGCGGGAATTTGGATCAAATATGTAGGGAGATCACGGATAGATGTAGGAATAATAGGGCTATAATATTAGGTGATTTTAATTCCCCTAGAATCTGCTGGGACTAGATGCGACACAATTTGTTAGGTGGGTCCAGGAAGGTTTTCCCAAACAATAAGAAGATGCAGTACTGGGGAGGCAGCGATACTCTGCCTCTTCTTAGGAAATGAGGCTCGACAAGTGGCCTAAATGTCAGTGGGAAAGCACTTTGGGATCCGTGACTACCATTCTAATAATTTTAAAATAATCATGGAAATATTTTTAGGGGCGTACAGACCGATCGTAGTGATGTCGCAGATAAGAAAGTTGAGGCAAATTTAGAAGTTAGAATGCGCAGGTCCTTGTGATTGAGGCAGTGCAGCGTAGGTTCACGAAATTGATCCCTGGGATGGGGGGGCCGTCATATGTGGAAAGATTGAAAAGACTAGGACTTCTAAATTCACTGGAGTTTAGAAGGATGAGGGGGATCTTATAGAAACATAAAATTATAAAAGGACTGGACAAGCTAGATGCAGGAAAAATGTTCCCAATGTTGGGCGAGTCCAGAACCAGGGGCCACAGTCTTAGAATAAAGGGGAGGTCATTTAAGACTGAGGTGAGAAAAAACTTTTTCACCCAGAGAGTTGTGAATTTATGGAATTCCCTGCCTCAGAGGGCAGTGGAGGCCAAGTCACTGGATGGATTTAAGAGAGAGTTAGATAGAGCTCTAGGGGCTAGTGGAGTCAAGGGATATGGGCAGGATGCAGGCACGAGTTATTGATAGGGGACGATCAGCCATGATCACAATGAATGGCGGTGCTGGCTCGAAGGGCCGAATGGCCTCCTCCTGCACCTATTTTCTATGTTTCTATATAAAAACATGGAACTGGTTCTCGTTGCAAATCCTAAATTGGGACATGGCTAACTAATGGTATTAGACTGGAACGTGTAGAGGTTGATTAGGAGAGGCTGTCAACAGGGTATAAGGATGTCTGGCAAGTGGGAGGTTTTTAAAAGTGAGATAGGGAGAATTCAGGGCCAACTTGTTCCTGTTGGAGTGAAGGGCGAGGCTGGTAAGATTAAGCAACCTGGTCAGGCAGCATCGCTGAAGAAAGGAACAGGTGATGTT
The DNA here is from genome assembly GCF_010909765.2 of Amblyraja radiata. Lineage (NCBI taxonomy): Eukaryota > Metazoa > Chordata > Chondrichthyes > Rajiformes > Rajidae > Amblyraja > Amblyraja radiata. The sequence goes on along the minus strand of NC_045959.1, from coordinate 19,876,289 downwards.
TCAGTTCGGAGCCTTCTTCAGAATGGTAATTTGTCAGGTCTGCAAATAAATTGCAGTCAGATAAAGGGTTCCAACCCGAAACATCACCTGTTCGTCTCTATTTACTGTGGAGAAGATCATAGAAGCAAGAGTTCTATGAATAGAACTGGATATTGTAATGTCCATATAGCTGAAATATATGGACATTACAAAAGAGGATGTGTTAGCAATCTTGAGGCACATAAAGATAATGAATCCCCGGAGCTGGGTCAAGTGTATCCTGGGACATTGTGGGAAGCAAGGGAACAAATTGCTGTAGACCTGAGATTTTTCTGACCGCTGAGTTCCTCCAACACTTTTTGTTTGCTCAAGCGGAGATGATGAATCAATGTACAGGGAGGAAGTGAAACAACTAGTGGACTGGTGCGGCAACAACAATTTAGCATTAAACGTCGACAAAACAAAGGAGATGATTGTCGACTTCAGGAGGGCGCAGCCAAAACACACACCCCTCAACATCAGTGGCACTACGGTGGAGAGAGTGGAGAGCATATACAGTTCCTCGGAGTGCAAATTACAGACAGTCTCACCTGGTCCAGGAACAACACTGGGATTGTCAAACGGGCCCATCAGCGACTGCACTTCCTGAGGAAACTCAAACAGGCCTCACTCCCCACCAACATCCTCAGGACTTTCTACAGGGGTACGGTGGAGTCTGTACTCACGTACTGCATAAATACGTGGTACTCCAACTGCAACTGCTCAGACCCTGCAGAGGGTAGTGAGGGGAGCAGAGAGGATCATTGGCGTCTCCCTAACCTCGGTACAAGAACTGTTCCAGAGCCGCTGTCTGAAAAAAGCTCTGAGAATAGCTAAGGACAAACTGCACCCCCTCCACATACACCTGGATCTCCTGCCATCAGGCAAGAGATATCGCAGCATCAAAGCCCGGACTACAAGACTGCTAAACAGCTTCCTGCCACAGGCTGTGAGGCTGCTAAACAGTCACTCCACCTGATTCTGTGGCTTTGCACTGACAATTTAATAACTCTGGCACTGGCCACTCAAATCAGCTGCCCTGGACATTTTAATGACTGTTTTTACTGTATTTTAATGTTGCTGTTTTACCTGCTTTTAACTATTTATACTGTTTCATCAGGGACTGGATTGTTTTTACTGTTATTATGTGTGAAATGTTTAAGTTTCATGTGCGATGCTCCAGTATTCCCTGGGAAACGTCTTCTCATTTTGCACTGTACAACTGTTGCTTTGCAAGATGACAATAAAGGTTGATTTGATTCCAGTAACTGCAGTTTCATGTATCTCCCTCAGAGATGTTTCACTCTTCATTAGTCACAAATGAGGTACCGGAAGACTGGAGAGTGACTATTGTTGTGGCTTTATTTAGGAAGGCCTGCAAGGATAATCCAGGGAGCTGCAGATTGGTAAACTTAGCGTCTATAGTGGAAATGTTACCGGAGGGCATTCTGAGAGAGAGGACCTATCTGCATTTGGAAAGGAAATTTGATTCAAAATAGCCAACATGATTTTATCCGTGGGAAATTAAGTCTCACAAATTTTATTGAGTTTTTTTGAAGAGGCAGGATGGTGGAGGTTGTTCTTGTAGATTTTAACAAGACCTTTGACAAGGTAGATCTTTGGTAGGCTGATTTGCAAGGTTAGATCACATGGGATCCTGTGTGAATTAACAAATTGGATACAAAATTGGCCTTATGGAAGGAGTCAGAAGGTGGAAGTGGAGGGTTGTTTCTCAAATTAGAGGCCATTGACCAATGATGTGCTGCAGGGATTAATGCTGGGTCCCTGATGTTTCCCACGTATATTTACAGCTTGGATGAGAATGCAAGAGGCAGGATTAGTAAGTTTGGTAATGTAGTGGACACTGAAGAAGGTTGCAACAGGATCTAGATCAACTGAGAAAATGGGCAAAGAAAAGGTAGATGGGAAGTTAAACCAGACCATGACTCAAGGGGTCCTGGGTAGAGTTGTAGAACAGAGAGACCATGTAGTACAAGTGCATAGTTCCCTGAAATTTGTGACACATTTAGATAGGATGGTGAAGAAGGCATATGGCACACTTACCTTCATTGGTCAGAGCATTGAACACGTAAGGTGGGACGTCATATTCCATCTGTATAAGACCTTGTAAGACCACAGTTGGAGTATTATGTGTAGTTTTGGTCGCCCTATAATAGGCAGAATATGATTACGGTGGAGAGGGTTGAGAGAAAATTCACGAGATTGTTGCCAGGACTGGAGAGTTTGATTTATAAAGAGAGAATGGATAGGCTCGGACTGTATTCTCTGAAGCAAAGGAGATGAGGGGTATATAAAAGCACAGATAACTTGGATGATCGCAGTCTTATTACCAAAGTAGGGCAGTCTAAAACTAGAAGGCAGAGGTTAAGATGATTTAAAGGTGAGCTAAGGGGCAAATGTTTCACACACCCAGGGTGGTGGGTAGATGGAACTGTTCGATACATTTGGACAAGTACATGGATGGAAAATGTTTAGAGGATGTGAACTAAACACTGGCAAATAGGATTAGCTCGGGCAGGCACCTTGTTCACCATGGACGGGATGAGCAACGGTCTTTTTCCATGCTGTAAAACTCTGTGACCAAAAAGGCATAATTTATAGTTTCTCATAGGAAGGAGGAGAAATGAGAGAGATGTTGACGCAGCTTTTAGTGACGGGGACTTGGATTCAACTGTGACGTTAGATGCTACCTTTTTTGGAGTTTGCATGTTCTCTCCTTGAAGGCTTGTGTTTCCACCTGGTGTTGATGTTCCAAAAACGTGTTAAATATTAATTGTGGGACATTTGGACTGGCACATGGATAGGCAAGGTTGAGATGACTATAGGCCAAATGCAAGCAAATGGGACAGGCTCGTGCAGGCAGCTTGAAAACATCCAGCAGGTCATGGAGCATCCATGGAAAACAATACAGGTAACATTGCAAGTCCGGATTCCGCTATTGAACTGGCAAAGGATCCCTGACATGTGTTTTCAGCAACTTTTTGTGCAGTGATTTGTTTCAGAGGTTCTGTGCTAAGCAGTTGATACCACCATTTAATTTCAGAGCAGGGTTAGAAATCATGAAAGGTTTAAGTGATCAACCATATATATATTTTCTAATACTAAAACCAAAAGATTTATAATCTGTGTGTGCATGTGTTGTACATTCTAACTTGCAAGTGTCTAAAATTGAATACATGCAGTGGGATGCAAACTAATCAACTCCACTTTCACTTCCTTTAAAAAAAAGATCCGGATTTCAATGTGAGTTAAAAAATATTCACAAAACATTGGCTTATTGCTGTCATGTATACCGAGATACAGTAAAAAACTTTGTTTTTGTGTGTTGTCCAGTCAAATTATACCTTACTTAGGTACAATACGCAAGTACAACAGGTAGTGCAGAGAGAAAAATGACCAGAGTGCAGAATATAGTATTACAACCACAGTTTTGTTTTCATTAAGAAATGTTAGTAGGGAAATATTAATGGGGTGGGTCTGTATATCTGTTTGCATTTAAATTTGAAGGCTAAGTACAGATTATTTAGCTCCCAATGTGGTTGACAATGTTGAGATATTCATAAGATCTTAAGACATAAGAGAAGCTATACTTCCTTTCAAACCTGTTTCACGGTTGATTAAGATCATGCCAGATTTTCCACTTGAATTCCATTTCCCTGTCCTGCCCTGGTTCTCTTTAATACCTTGATGTTTTTTTTATAACTATTTTTACAATATATTATAATAACCAGTTGGCACCTCGACAGCAACCAAACCTTGCTGCTGACTGCTATCTTCTATTCTCTGCAGGATCTGGAAATTTAATGCCACCAAGGAGGTTGTTAATCATTAGCAAATGGAGGCATTTGATTCCACATTCCCTAAATTTCAAAACTGATTTTTGCTGGTTGTTTGTCCTAGCCTCGTATTACTGCGTTACAATGCACGAAGATATCATTTTTACTGAAACTTTATTTTTCTTTGGTGTGCAAAGTTGCTCGCATCGCTACTGTATTAAGGCTTTGTTGTTGAAGATAGCAGTCTTCTAAAACCTTCGAGCTATCTGCTACTACTATCTAAAACCTATCAGCTACTGGCTTCTGTCTCTATCCACCCCTTCCCCACACAACCTCACCTGACTAATCTTTATCCCCCCCTTACCTGTTTTCACCTGTCACCTACCTGCCTCTGTCTTAACATATCCCCACCCCCACCTGGCTCAATTTGTCCATCATCCCCCTCACACCCACTTTCACTCGTCATCTGCCATTTTGACTCAACACTACCACTGTCTCCCCCACACCCACCCCACCTGCCTGCATCTGCCCAACAGTTCCCTTCCCGCCCAATCTAGTTGCACCCATGACCTACTATCTTCTGTCTCACCCTCTCTCTCATTTCTATACACTGGCTATCCTTCCTATGCATCTTAGTCCCAACATAGCGTTTCACCCAGAAACGTTGACCATCTTTTCTGATCTTTTCAAGATCCTGCTGAGTTCTTCCAGCAGTTTTTTTTTTTTTCACTCTTCAAACTTGCAACTTGATTAGCATCACATTTGTTTTGCCGCGACAATTTCTTGTTTGGCATTTTGGCAACACTAAGCTGAAGTTTGTCCTCGAAGACAATTCAAGACGAAGGTCTTGCTGGCGTTGCGACAGATGTATGCGGGTACTTGCTCTGGATATCATTTAGCAACTGTGAATAGTTGACCATTTGCAGGGACCTGAGTGTTGGAACCCTGAGATTTGTGGGCATTTTAGTGGGACGCCGAGAAAGTTATTTCTAACCTGCAAAAGAGAAAATGCAGCATCACAGCAATCCTTTAAAAACAAAAAGATGGATTTGATCCTGAAACATTCATTGTCGGGGGACCCAAGAATTAAACTGAAGCAAAATTGTCTGTCATTTTGGAGCTGCTGGGAATTGCAGCATTTGCAATTTTCTCGTGACAGTGTGTGCATTTGCAAATTAAATAAAGATGCTTTTAATGTGGTAACATATCTCAGAGGGATCACCAGGCTGAACCCTGCCCCATGCCTTACGTTGGCCATTTATGGGAGGCGTGGTGTTGCACTAGCCTGTGCAAGTGTGCGGTCTCAATGAAATAGTGGTATTGTTGTTGCAGCAGTTCATGCAGTGAAACTGTCTAAGCTCGGTGACGGATTGGCAGGCAATTAAAGCTCCAACCCCTTGTACAGTACCTCCCCGCCATTCTACTGACCGCTCGGTCTTTGTAAGCCTGGAATCCGCCATTTTGTGTTTTAAAATATCTATTAAAGCATCAAAAAATAATGAAGGTTATATTATCCTTGCAGTGATCACGCTGCAGCCTCGACAGTGGCTTCTGGTTGTGAATACACCTCTAGCGACCTAGCAAGCATCAGTAGACATAAAATGCAACCTCAGTGAACCTACTGTTAGCCCACTGCATGAACCGTGAATGGTCCTCCATGGCCAGGTCCAGGAGTAGACTGACTTGCAGTGGCCACGCTGCAGCCTCGGCAGTGGCTTCTGGTTGTGAAAATAGACAACTTGTCCAGAGAGGTCTCTTGACAGTTGTCCACTTCCATGTTGGGTGATCAAAGCTCAATAGGGTGGGACTAACCCCACCAAAGCCCTCTCTCTCAGAAACACTTCGGAGCAGCCGAAAAACATTAAAAAAAATAGCGATATTGTTTCAAAAAAAGTAATTAAAAAATGTGTTTAGCGTGGATTAATTAAAAACATTGATATTGGTTAACATACGGTTTTAAAAAACACTTTTAGCGAAGGTCAGTGACCACATTCGCATGTCTGGGCCTCAATAGTTGCAGCTGATGCAAAGGAGAGGGGCCAGGTATGAAGTGCATCCACCACTCCTGCCCTTGGCTTTGCAAGTTATGGAGTGCCCTGGTCCTTGCTGAGTGCAAGAACACAATGGGTGTTCAGCATTGCGGCAGACCTGCAGTGCATTTCATACTTCCATACGTAGATGCTGAATTCTGACACATGTACTGCAGATTGGTTTAGTGTTGGTTTATTATTGTTGCGTGTAGCAAGATACAGTGAAAAACTGTTTGTGTGCTATCCAATCAAATCCTACTTGACATGAGTACATTTTAGCCATATATGGGAACAACACTAGTGCAAAGGGGAAAATACCAGATTGCAGAATATTGTATTATAGAATTACAGTTGCAGAGCGGCACGGTGGCGCAGCGGTAAAGTTGCTGGCTTACGGCAAATGCAGCGCTGGAGACCCGGGTTCGATCCCGACTATGTCTGTACGCAGTTTATACGTTTTCCCCGTGACATGCGTGGGTTTTGTCCGAGATCTTTTGTTTCCTCCCACACTCCAAAGATGTACAGGTATGTAGCTTAATTGGCTTGGTAAGGGTAAATATTGTCTCTAGTGGGTGTAGGATATTGTTGATATGTGGGGATCGCTGGTCGGCGCGGACCCGGTGGGCTGAAGGACCTGTTTCTGTGCTGTATCTCTAAAATAAACTAAACAGTGGTTCCCCAAGGAACCTCCAGCTGTTTCTATAAGAGCTTTCTGGCTCACCGTCAAACAGTGACTGATGCTCAGCCACAGAAGGAAGTGGGAGAAGAGGTGACCACACATCTCGGTGGGACATCCAGGTTGTAAGAGAAGAGAAAACGGTGGAGAGATTTAACAAGAGAATTTCAGCGCTTTTAGGACTATGAAATGTGAAGGAATGACCACCAGAGGTAGAGAGATTAATATTAGGATACTCACATGACCACAGTAATTGCAACATAGTATTTGATCGCTAAATCGAAAAAGGAGGGTAATTTCTGTATATCCGTGTTTCCTTATAGTAAAGAATGGCTGCTTTAGCCCATCGAGTCTATACCTGTTCACAGAGGAACTCTCCCACTAATGTTTCTTGTATCTAACTCTCCCTGCATTCCCATCAACTCTCCCCAAATTCTATCACTCACCCACATACTGTAGGCAATTTACAGTGGAAAATTAAGGTACCAATCTGCAGGTCTTAGACATGGAAGAAAACGGGAAAGCATTGCACGGTCACAGGGAGCTTGCAGACTCCAAACTGACAGCACTGGAGGTCAGCAATGAAACCAGGTCGCTGGAGCTGTGAGGCCAGCAGCACCACCTGCTGCACCACTCCTGACCACCATGGAGTTGTAGCAACTTGTAACAAATGTATTGTCTTTCTGCTGACTGGTTAGCACGCAACAAAAGCTTTCCTCTGTACCTCGGGACACGTGACAATAAACTAAACTGAACTGAACTGAACTGAACGTCAAAATTGAGGCCTGCTTAACTTAGTCTCTTCCTCATAAATGTACTCATGGATAAATAACATGTCGTTTCTGTAACCATTCAAGCCAATCGCTTATGCTGCTTAATGAGCAAATGCAAAAGACAGAATTGTGTTTTTAATTTATTCATTATTGCACTAAAGGAACCATGTAATTCCATCTCAGCATTGTGTGGGAGGTAATTACAGGAGTTGAAAATGTAAAATTTCAGATTAATTAATGAATATCTTGCGAATTATTGGTTAGCTTGCCAAGATCTTGTACAGCAGAGTTTCTAACTTCTCAGTAAGTATAGTTCCAGTGTGGCAAAAAAAAGTCAAATGGGGCAAAGGGCCTTGTGCCTCAAGGCTGGTTACATCACTCGGCACAAGTGTTAGGTTTCACCCCTTCATCCCCAGAACAAGTTGGATAACCTACGAGGTCCTACCAAAGCCAGTTCAGTTTAGTTTATTGTCACATGTACTGAGGTACAGTGAAAAGCTTTTGTTGTGTGCTAACCAGTCAGCAGAAAGACAATACATGATTACAATTGACCCATTTACAGTGTGTAGATACATGATAAGGGAATAACGTTTAGTGCAAGGTAGAGCCAGCAAAGTCCTATCAAGGATTGTCCGAGGGTCATCAAATAGGTAGATAGTAGTTCAGCACTGTTCTCTGGTTGTGGTAGGATGATTCAGTTGCCTGTTAACAGCTGGGAAGAAAGGGTCTCCGAATCTGGTGGTGTGCGTTTCAAATTGAATGTTTGTGAGCGACTATGCCATTTGCAGATGTTCAGAAACAATCAGCTACATTAAAATTAACTAAAAGTACGATTAGCATATATGTCTCTTCAGTAGGTTGCTGTTTCTTCCCACTGAGATAGATGGTCCCACTTCTCTTCCATGAGGATCAGTGGGCACTGTTCCCAGTCTGCGTGACCCCATGAAGTCTCTGGGTGCAAGTGGTAGCTACCTCAGGGGAGTACTGAACTGAGGAGAAGCCTGGACTGTAGTCCACATCGAAGAGTCCAACACGTGCACACAGTTGTGTAAGAGGGAACTGCAGATGCTGGAGTAACTCAGCGGGACAAGCAGCATCTCTGGAGAGAAGGAAAGGGTGACATTTTGGGTCAAGACTCTTCATCAGACTGGTTAGGGTTAACAGAAATCAGAGATATAGTCAGTGATGTGGAGAGATAAAGAACCATGAATGAAAGATATGCAAAAAATGTAACAATGATAAAGCAAACAGGCCATTGTAAGCTATTTGTAGGGTGAAAATGGGTGAAAACCCAGCAGTTCTAATAATCCAACCAGCAGTTTGTAGGGTGAAAATGAGAAGTTAGTGCAACTTGGGTGGAGGAGGGATAGAGAGAGAGGGAAGGATGAGGCCTGAAGTGAGAGAAATCAATATTCATACCACTGGGCTGTAAGCTGCCCAAGCGAAATATGAGATGCAGTTCCTCCAATTTGCATTCAGCCTCACTCTGACAATGGAGGAGACCAAGGATAGAAAGGTCTGTGTAGGAATGGGAAGGAGAATTAAAGTGTCCAGCAACCGGGTGATCAGGTTGGTTCAGGCGGGCTGAGCGAAGGTGTTCCATGAAATGATCGCCCTGTCTGCATTTGGCCTCGCCGATGTATAAGAGTCCACATCTTGAACAACGGATGCAGTAGATGAGGTTGGAGGAGGTTCTGCCTAACCTGAAAGGACTGTCAGGATCCCTGGACAGAGTCAAGGGAGGAGGCATAGCGACAGGTGTTGCATCTTCTGTGGTTGCAGGGGAAGGTACCTGGGAAGGGTTGGTTTGGGTGGGAAGGGATGAGTTACCCAGGGAGTTGCGGCGGGAACGGTCTCTGCGGAAGGCGGAAAGGGGTGGCGATGGGAAAATGTGGCCAGAGGTGAGATCCCGTTGGAGGTGGCGGAAATTTTGGAGGATTATGTGTTTTATGCCACGGCTGATGGGATGGAAGATAAGGACTAGGGGGACTCTGTCTCTGTCACGACTAAGGGGAGGGGGAGCGAGGGCAGAGCTGAATGGTACCGAGGAGATACGAGTGAGGGCCTCATCTATGATGGGAGAGGGGAACCCCCGTTCCCTAAAGAATGAGGACATCTCAGATGTCCTAGTATGCAACACTTCATCTTGGGCGCAGATGCGCGTAGACGGCGGAATTGTGAGTAGGGGATAGAGTCTTTGCAGGAAACAGGGTGGGAAGAAGTGTAGTCGAGATAGTCGTGGGAGTCAGTGGGTTTGTAATAGTCATTAGTCTATTTCCCGTGATGGAGTAACGTGCACACAGTTACTGGGGAAGAGCTAAAGTAGACGATTGGGGTTGGTGTTTTTATGGTCGATTGTACAAACTTTAAGTGAGAGTGGAAGAATGTGGAGATGTGAAAAAACATAAAGAAATTAGAACTAGACTGAAGCTGAATGTTTGACCATTGGATCCTAATCCAAATTAGATATGACAAATGCAGGAATTGAGTACACTGTGACATGATCACAGAAACCAGTGCCAGAGCTTATAAACGTAACTACGCCCAGCTATTTTGAGTAAGCTCATTATTGATGAGTCCTAGTACTGTGAATACCATTTCCATCAATTGTAAAGTGAGCAATTCTTGCTTAATGTCTGGATGATGCATATAACAGCTATTTAAGCGATTGGAGCAGAATTAGACGATTCGGCTCACCTAGTCTACTCTGCCATTCAATCATGGCTGATCTATAATAATAATAATAATAATGGATGGGATTTATATAGCGCCTTTCTAATACTCAAGGCGCTTAATACTCAAGGCGCTTGAAATCTATATCTCCCTTATTCTCCAGCCTTCTCCCCGTAACCCCTGACACCTATTTTGTAGATAACTTTCTATTGCTCTTTATGGGAGCAGGTTGTGAACAAATTAGCTGCAGCGTTATTGGTATTGGTGTAGCGGCACCAAACGTGGTGAATAAAGGTGAGGCGTCGGGCCGGTTCAAAGAATCGTTTATTCAGTGGTGACACGTTAGGTTGGTGCGCTAACTATATTACGTTGTTGCAGTAGCTGAGCGAGGTTGTTCTCTCGGGCTCAGCTACCGGTTGACTCCACCTCAAGGTCTCGAGGCGAGAGACCTTAAGTACCAGGACACTCCCTCTAGCCCATGACGTCACATGCCCGCCCTCGTATCTCCTGACGAGGGTTCGAGCATGAGTGGCCCGTGTTTAGGCTGACGCCACATTGGTTTATTATTGTCAGGAGTACTGAGATACAGTGAAATTCTTTGTTTTGCCTACTATCCAGTCAAAATATCCCATACATTCAACTGTGAGCACACTTGAAAAATATCACCGATTCCGGAGGCTGATAAAGATTCTGTATCAACTGATGCCTTTCCTCACAATTCCCTTCTCCTGCTTTTCCATTTTCCTGCCTACAGAAGTTTGCTTGGCCGTTTGCAATTTTACTGCACTTCTCTGTATTAAAGCTGGAAGGAGTTGGGAGAGTTAAGGAAAAGGACCAAAAAAAGGTAACAATCTCAGGATTACTGCCTGTGCCATGCGACAGTGAGAGTAGGAATGGAGCGAGGTGGAGGATAAATGCGTGGCTGAAAGACGGGTGCAGAGGGCAGGGATTCAAGTTTCTGGATCATTGGGACTTCTTTTGGGAAAGGTGGGACCTGTACAGAAAGGATGGGTTGCACTTGAACCCGAGGGGGACCAATATCCTGGCGGGGAAATTTGCAAAGGTCACTGGGGAGACTTTAAACTAGAATGGTTGGGGCGAGGGACTCAAATAGAGAAAGCTAGTAGACAGAATGGGAGGCAGGAAGCAGAAAAGGGAAGCACTCGGACACAAGAGGAGAAAGAAAAAAAAGGAAATAAACAGAGAAGAAGAGACGGGGGGTTTCTTAAATGTGCATATTTTAATGCTAGGAGCATTGTAAGAAAGGTGGATGAGCTTAGAGTCTGGATAGACACCTGGAAGTATGATGTTGTGGCGATCAGTGAAACATGGTTGCAGGAGGGCTGTGATTGGAAACTAAATATTCCAGGATTTCGTTGCTTCAGGTGTGATAGAATTGGAGGGGCAAGAGGTGGAGGTGTTGCATTGCTAGTCAGGGAAGATATTACAGCAGTGCTTTGGCAGGATAGATTGGAGGGCTCATCTAGGGAGGCTATTTGGGTGGAACTGAGAAGTGGGAAAGGTGTAGCAACACTTATAGGGGTGTATTATAGACCGCCAAATGGGGATCGAGAATTGGAAGAGCAAATATGTAAGGAGATAGCAGATATTAGTAGTAAGCACAAGGTAGTGATTGTGGGAGATTTCAACTTTCCACACATAGACTGGGAAACACATTCTGTAAATGGGCTGGATGGTTTGGAGTTTGTAAAATGTGTGCAGGATAGTTTTTTGCAGCAATACATAGAGGTACCTACTAGAGGAGGGGCAGTGCTGGACCTCCTGTTAGGAAATGAGACGGGACAGGTGGCGGAGGTATGCGTTGGGGAGCACTTCGGGTCCAGTGATCACAATACCATTAGTTTCAATATAATTATGGAGAAGGTCAGAACTGGACCTAGGGTTGAGATTTTTGATTGGAGAAAGGCTAACTTTGATGAGATGCGAGATGATTTAAAAGCAGTGGACTGGGACATTTTGTTTTATGGGAAAGATGTAGAAGAGAAATGGTGGACATTTAAAGGGGAAATTTTAAGAGTACAGAATCTTTATGTTCCTGTTCGGTTGAAAGGAAACAGTAAAAATTGGAAAGAGCCCTGGTTTTCAAGGGAAATTGGACATCTTGTTCGGAAAAAGAGGGAGATCTACAATAATTATAGGCAGCATGAAGTAAATGAGGTGCTTGTGGAGTATAAGGAATGTAAAAAGAATCTTAAGAAAGAAATTAGAAAAGCTAAAAGAAGATATGAGGTTGCTTTGGCAAGTAAGGTGAAAGTAAATCCAAATTGAATTGAAATTGAAATTGAAATAATTTAATTGCCACACAACCAAGGTCGGTGGTATTTGGGTTGCCAGCAGCGGTACAATAATAAAGAACACAACCACAATAAAAAATTTACACAAACATCCACCACAGCATTCATCACTGTGGTGGAAGGCACAGAGCTTGGCCAGTCCTCCTCCATTTTCCCCCGTGGTCGGGACCACCACCCTCCACAGCCGTTGCTGCGGGCGTCCAGATGGTAAGGGACAAAGTCAAAGTCAAGGTGAGTCCAGGATCGGCTCTTCCCAACCAGAGACCGCGGCTTCAGGCTGGTGTAGGCCGCAGGCCGGCGGTCAAAGTTTTAAAGTACCTGCCGTGCCGCAGCCGGAAGCACCGCAGTCTGCAGGGCCGGCGGTCGAAGCTCCCCTCCAGGGGAGATGATAAGTCCATGCCGCACCCGCGGTAGAAGACGGCCGCGGGCCGGCGGTGGAAGCTTCTTCCCCCGGGTCCTCCACGAGGGATCCCGGGCTGTAGACGCCGCACCAGCTGGAGTTCTGCAGACCGCTGCTTCAGGCTGCCGGCTGCCGCGGGCCAGCGTAACGGAGCGCTCCCCTCCAGCGAGGTCTCACCCGCTCCGCGCCGAGAGTCCACGCTGCGCCCGCCGCTGAAGCTCCGGGCGCGTCTCCGGGAAAGTCGGCGCCGATCCTAGCTGTTAGGCCACGGGGGAGGCGACCTGAAAAAGTCGCCTCTCCATGGAAGAGGCGGCCGAAACGGTTTCCCCCTTACCCCCCCACACATAACACACAAAGAAACATTAAAAACAGACTTTTAAACATACTAAAAAAATAAAAAAAGTTGAAAAAAGACGGACACGCTGCCGACAGGCTGCTGCCAGTGCAGCGCCCCCTACCGAAGGGTTTCTACAGCTATATTAATAGCAAAAGGATAACGAGGGATAAAATTGGTCCATTGGAGAAACAGAGTGGGCAGCTATCTGCAGAGCCAAAAGAGATGGGGGAGATATTGAACAATTTCTTTTCTTCGGTATTCACCAAGGAGAAGGATATTGAATTATGTGAGGTAAGGGAAACGAGTAGAGTAGTTATGGATACTATGAGTTTCAAAGTAAAAGAAGTACTGACACTTTTGAAAAATATAAAAGTGGATAAGTCTCCAGGTCCTGACAGGATATTCCCTAGGACATTGAGGGAAGTTAGTGTAGAAATAGCCGGGGCTATGACAGAAATATTTCAAATGTCATTAGAAACGGGAATAGTTCCCGAGGATTGGCGTACTGCGCATGTTGTTCCATTGTTTTAAAAGGGTTCTAAGAGTAAACCTAGCAATTATAGACCTGTTAGTTTGACTTCAGTGGTGGGCAAATTAATGGAAAAGTTACTTAGAGATAATATATATAAGCATCTGGATAAACAGGGTCTGATTAGGAACAGTCAACATGGATTTGTGCCTGGAAGGTCATGTTTGACTAATCTTCTTGAATTTTTTGAAGAGGTTACTAGGGAAATTGACGAGGGTAAAGCAGTGGATGTTGTCTATATGGACTTTAGTAAGGCCTTTGACAAGGTTCCTCATGGAAGGTTGGTTAAGAAGGTTAAACTGTTGGGTATAAATGCAGGAATAGCAAGATGGATTCAGCAGTGGCTGAATGGGAGAAGCCAGAGGGTAATGGTGGATGGCTGTTTGTCGGGTTGGAGGCAGGTGACTAGTGGGGTGCCTCAGGGATCTGTGTTGGGTCCTTTGTTGTTTGTCATGTACATCAATGATCTGGATGAAGGTGTGGTAAATTGGATTAGTAAGTATGCAGATGATACCAAGATAGGGCGTGTTGTGGATAATGAAGAGGATTTCCAAAGTCTACAGAGTGATTTAGGCCAGTTGGAAGAGTGGGCTGAAAGATGGCAGATGGAGTTTAATGCTGATAAATGTGAGGTGTTACACCTTGGCAGGACAAATCAAAATAGGACGTACATGATAAATGGTAGGGAATTGAAGAATACAGTTGAACAGAGGGATCTGGGAATAACCGTGCATAGTTCCTTGAAGGTGGAATCTCATATAGATAGGGTGGTAAAGAAAGCTTTTGGTATGCTAGCCTTTATAAATCAGAGCATTGAGTATAGAAGCTGGGATGTAATGTTAAAATTGTACAAGGCATTGGTGAGACCAAATCTGGAGTATGGTGTACAATTTTGGTCGCCCAATTATAGGAAGGATGTCAACAAAATAGAGAGAGTACAGAGGAGATTTACTAGAATGTTGCCTGGGTTTCAACAACTAAGTTACAGAGAAAGGTTGAATAAGTTAGGTCTTTATTCTCTGGAGCGCAGAAGGTTAAGGGGGGACTTGATAGAGGCCTTTAAAATGATGAGAGGGATAGACAGAGTTGATGTGATCAAGCTTTTCCCTTTGAGAGTAGGGAAGATTCAAACAAGAGGACATGACTTCAGAATTAAGGGACAGAAGTTTAGGGGTAACATGAGGGGGAACTTCTTTACTCAGAGAGTGGTAGCAGTGTGGAATGAGCTTCCAGTGGAAGTGGTGGCGGCAGGTTCATTGGTATCATTTAAAAATAAATTGGATAGGCATATGGATGAGAAGGTAATGGAGGGTTATGGTATGAGTGCAGGCAGGTGGGACTAAGGGAAAAAAGTTGTTCGGCACGGACTTGTAGGGCCGAGATGGCCTGTTTCCGTGCTGTAATTGTTATATGTTTATAAGGCTACAATTGAGTGCTTCTGCGAGGCAAAAATGTCAGGTTTGCATTTTCTGTCGGAGTGTCTCAACCAGAAACCACAACTTGGTTTTATTTTAATGGCATTGATGATGTTGAAAGCCTGGCTGTGCTTTTTGCTTATTAATGGTTTAGTAGGATGTATGTACGCCAACATGAGGAGGCAGATCATAAAAGTTGGTTGAAGGTTGGAATCAATTCACAAACTTAAATCATGTAGTCAATCACAGGAGTATTGTGCATGGCTTTCTTCACTCCTTCTCTCCCCAGCTGCAGGTTAGAGCCACACTACCATTCAATGTACTGTGTCAATGTGCGCCATCTTACCACGCCCCCTCCACCCGATTCTCCTGTCACCCACCTGTTCACTGGGGGCAATTTGTTGTTCAGTCTACATGCCTGTGCATCTTTGGGATGTGGGAGGAAATCCATGCGATCAGAGGGCGAACGTGCAAATTCCACATGGACACCACTGGCAGTCAGGTTTGAACTCAGCTTGTCGGAGCTGGAGGCAGCCTCTTCTGCATGCAGCGCCAGTGTGCTACTCCAGTTATCTAAACGTTCAGTATATTCGTTGGCCAGATAGGTGTATTCTCGAAGCTGCTTATGAAATACGGTAATAAACATGAGTTAGACAAGTATAGAGCCATAAAGCGGGGAAGGAGGATGTTGTGCCTCTCAACCATCAAATTTTGAAAACAGGTCTAATTGGTTTCCCTGCTCCACTTACAGCCCACTGCAAGTTTCTCTGCTTTCAAATATTTATCTTGTTCCTTTTTGAAGTGTCTATTGAATCTGCTTACATCAGCTGTTCAAACAGTGCATTACGGATTATCTGAAGGAAGGTCGCGACCGGAATCATCACCCCTTCCTTCTCTCGAGAGATGTTGCTGCCTGTTCTGCTGAGTTACACCAACATTTTGTGTCTATCTTCAGTTTAAACTAGCATCTTCAGTTCCTTTCTACACTTTCCGTAGCCAGATTTCTGCATGTTTTACCCTTGGCATTTCCCCTCACAAACTTAAACATGAGACTGAAACTTCACCCTCTTCCTAAATGTCCGGTCATGATTTAGTATTGAGAAGGATTAGCCTAACCTCAAAGATTTTGGCACTAAACCTGTGACTGACACTTGGTGCTGTGCTAATGGTGAGATGCACTATCAGAGCTGTCATATTTCAGGTAAGATCTTAAGAAGGCTTTTGTCTCCTTGTGTCCTCTAACTTTTGACGCTATCTCCACCCATCTACCGTTCACTCTTTGCTCACTTGTAACCAGAATCATTTGTTTAAGAAGGAACTGTAGACACTGGAAAAAGGTAGACAAAAATGCTGGAGAAACTCAGCGGGTGAGGCAGCATCTATGGAGCGAAGGAAATAGGCAACGTTTCGGGCCGAAACCAAAAAGTCAAAAGGAGAGTTTCGGCCCGAAACGTTGCCTATTTCCTTCGCTCCATAGATGCTGCCTCACCCGCTGAGTTTCTCCAGCATTTTTGTCTACCAGAATCATTTGCCAGGCTTTGCCCTGCCCTCACCTCCCTTTTCTAGCTTTCACCCCCTCTACTCCATAAGTCTGAAGAATGGAAAGCCTCATCTCGGGAGCAGATGAGACGGAGAAATTGGGAGTAGGGGATAACATCTTTGCAGGAGGCAGGGTGGAAGGATGTGTAGTCTGGAAAACCATGGGTGTTTGTTGATGTCAGTTGATAGTCTGTTCACTGTGATGTTGACAGAGATCAAGAAAGGGGAGAGAGGCGTCGGAGATGGTCCAGATGAATTTAAGGGCAGGGTAGAAGTTAGTGGTAAATTTAATGAAATCATCAAGTGCGTGGGTGCAGGAGGTAGCCCTGATCCAGTTGCCAATGTAGCAGAGAAAGTTGGGGATGGTGCCAGTGTACAAGGTTGGAACGAGGACTGTTCGAAGTCGCCATCAATAAGGCAGGCGCAACTGGGACCATTTGAGGATATTTTGGAGTCAAGCAATGATATTTGTCAGGAGTCATACATAGGCCAGACCAGGTAAGGAGATCAGTCTTCCTTGCCTGAAGGACACGAGTGACCTTCACAAACATCTGATCATTGTTGTGGTGATCGAAGATTAGTTGTCAATTCACAAATTCCAGATAATTGAATTAGCATTTCATAGCTGCGATGGTAGGATTTCAACTCGGTTCTTCGGCTTATTATTGTCTATATTGTTAACCATTGTGCCACCATTGCAGCGAGTTATATGGAGCGCTGTATAAACACGCTCCTTACTTTTGTCAATAGTATCAGTGCCTGAGTATAACTTTGAACTCTGAAGGAGACAGCATCATTCTGGCACAAAGGTGGAAGGGCAAGGAGAGGGACGTCAGTTCGCAGGTCAATCCACGTCCAAGGAAGGCAATGGTTGGAGGCTTACAGCAGCCTGTGGCTTGTCTGGATCAGAATCACTCATCAGAACTAGAGCGTGGACTTGAAAATGCCGCCAAAATATGGTGCATCTTCCATGTGGCTCAGTGGACTACTTCTGTACACTTTGCTAATCGGAATGTGCTAAGGTATGGCGATACTCTACTGAACTGTTCGTTAGAAAATGATTTGATTTCGCATTTGCACATGTGACAATAAAGCACCATTGATCCAAATCCAGGTACAAGCTATCCCACTCAGCAAAAAAAATGAATCGAATTAACAATCTTCCACGCAGAACAAGATTTTATGGGTTTCCCAAAATCAATCCGCAGGATCAGGAAGGTTACTAATGAGCGGTGATTGGAACCATATATTATTCAAGGTGTTTTATATTTGGAAAAGAGGTTAAATTTAACATGGAATTTGTCGCTATTTTTACACATGTAGCGTGGAAGATTAATTGATACCTTCAAACGTGGTTGTATAAAGTTAATGAATCGCTTCTGGTACAAATGCAGTGATGGAGAAACTGAGCTTGGTTTTGTACTTAGTATCAGGTTTTGAGCTGCATGCTTGGGAATACTTGATGCTGATGGAAGTTTAGTTGCTTTTTTTTTTACACGTGCTTTGCATATTTCTTTACAACAGAGAAGGAGGCCATTTCAGCCCCTCAAGTCAATTCTAGCTCACAGAGCAATCCCACGCTCCCTCTTTAATGTTAGAAACAGAGAAACATAGAAAATAGGTGCAGGAGTAGGCCATTCGGCCCTTCGAGCCTGCACCGCCATTCAATATGATCATGGCTGATCATCCAACTCAGTATCCTGTACCTGCCTTCTCTCCATACCCCCTGATCTATTTAGCCACAAGGGCCACATCTAACTCCCTCTTAAATCTAGCCAATGAACTGGCCTCAACTACCGTCTGTGGCAGAGAATTCCACAGATTCACCACTCTCTGTGTAAAAAATGATTTTCTCATCTCGGTCCTAAAAGACTTCCCTCTTATCCTTAAACTGTGACCCCTTGTTCTGGACTTCCCCAACATCGGGAATAATCTTCCTGCATCTAGCCTGTCCAACCCCTTAAGAATTTTGTAAGTTTCTATAAGATCCCCCCTCAATATTCTAAATTCTAGCGTGTACAAGCCGAGTCTATCCAGTCTTTCTACATATGAAAGTCCTGCCATCCCAGGAATCAGTCTGGTGAACCTTCTCTGTACTCCCTCTATGGCAAGATGTTCCTGTGACCTATTCTCCCAGCATTCCCATCAACACCCCACTCCAGATTCTCCCACTCACCTGCACACCAAGGTAAGTATATTGGCCCACCAACCAACGTCCTTGTTGATTAAAAACAGGAAATACTGGAAATGCTCCATGAAAAGGAAAACAGTTAATATTTCAGGTCTGGGAGCCTTCATTAGAATGTATGACTTTTGGCGTGTGGGTAGAAGCCAAAGCACCCGAGAGAAACCCACGTGATCACATAGAATGTACAAACACTACATTGGAGCAGAAAAACATCGACATAAGGATCAACAGATGCTGATTTACAAAAATGAACACAAAGTGCTAGACTTACTCAGTGGATCAGGCAGCATCTCTGAAGAAAATGGAAACATCACCTATGCATGTTCTCCAAAGATGTTGCCTGACCCACTGCGTTACTCCAGCACCTTGTGTCCTTTTTTATATGGGAACAGAAGTCGGGATCAAACCCAGGTCGATGGAACTTAGTTTTAGTTTCGTTTTTTTTGTCACATGTACCGAGGTACAGTGAAAGGTTTGTGTGCTATCCAAATAAGGTATGTGGTGCAGTGCTTTCTATGATCATTTGCATTGTTTTCTTGCCCCCAATCTTCTCCTGCCTGTTCTCTCTTTTGCATTCCCTCTGTCACATACTCTCTCTGGTGTTTTGTCTTGCACCCTCTCTTGCACTATTTCTGCCTTCTTCCATACACATTTTATTCTCTTGTTCTCTTTTGCATTGTCTTGGCGAAGCAGCTGGCCAGCTGTTTTCACTCCGGTGCAAGGTTCTTGTCGTGTGCCTGGAGGAGCCTGTGACAAACTATCCACATTTTCTAGCTATGGCAGAGAGCAAACGTTCTTCACTAATGATCAAGTTGTCAGAATCTAGCAATCAGTGCAAAGCCTCTCCTTGCCTCTGCGCTCTTGAGGAGATTTATCTGCGTGATTTATGCTTGTGTTGAACCACTTGAACTGATGGATTGATGAAAAATAAATCACGAGTCTATAAATAGTTTGAGACCCAACCCAGGAGATATTTTTGTTGGCCTTGTTGATCATTGGTCCCTCGTATTGAGCTGATACATAAAATGTAATGTTTCAAGCTGACAATCAATAAAGTCTATTCTGTAAAGAACGTCATGCTGTTTATTTTAATTTTCTAGTTGCAGGAGAAACCGTTAAAGATTGCAATACACACAGTGACAGGATTTATTAGCCATGTCTACGTCAGAGTTCTACTTTACATGAGTTGAAACAAAGAACTGCAGATACTGGTTAATAAACAAAAGGACTCAAAGTGCTGGAGTAACTCTGACTAGTCTGAAGAAGGGTCTCTACCTGCAACGTCACCTATCCATGTTCTTCAGAGATGCAGCCTGACCGGCTGAGTTACTCTAGCACACCCCCCACCCCCCCTCACACACCCCCCCTCCCCCACACATCCCCCCCCCCCACACACACACACACACACACTCCCTCCCCCCCCCACCCCCACACCCCCCCCCCCCCCCCCCTCCCCCCCCCCCCCCCCCCCCCACCCACACCCCCCCCTCCTCCCCTGGCTGCTGGACGCTCCCCGCCTGAAGCCGTCCCCGTCCCCCGGCTACAGAACGCTCCCACCGTTGCTTTGGGGGAACAGGTGAGTGGTGGAATATTGCATTGGGGAATGGGTTGCGTTGGGGGACCAGGCCTCCCGTGTGACTGGGACCCAACGAGTGCCACTTAGTCTGTACAAACATAGTACTCTGCAAATCCCATAATAAACAACAACAAAAAATGTACAATATTTATATAAGGGAACAAGCAGACAAATAAATAGACAAAAATAGTGCAAAAATAATGTCAGTTCGGAGTCTATTTGGAGGAAGTAGTGTTTAATAGCCCGATGGTTGTAGGAAAGAAGCTGCTTCTGAATGTGATGTTACAATTTTCAGGCTCCTATTTCCTGATGGCTAACCTTTTTCCCGTTGGCAGGAGTGAAATGGAAGTATAGCCGGGGTGGTGTGAGTCCGATGATGCTGGCTGCCTTTTTGATGCAGCAACTTGTAGATCCACATTTGATGGTGAATTTGCACTGTATCTGTATGTCCTGTGTAGTCCATACGCATTTTCCATTGTGAAAACGAAAACCTTCTCATATTGCACAGATGTTTACCCGAGTGATGTATGACCTGAAATGAGTAGCACTTTTCCCACAAGATGCTAGTGATAAATAATTTATGCTTCATTTATTTCCTTCAAATTAAATTGTAGTGTATCTAAGTGTTGTGCTACAGCGTTAATGTTTTTTAAATTATCCACTGAACTTTCTTCTGGGATCTTTGTTTTGTTTGAAAGAGCTGGGGATATTTTCATGAACCAGATATTTTCATGTAGAGCTGGGTTAATAGTTGTGTCTAAATTTACTGGATGCAAAGGTAATATTAAGTGATAACGGCTGCAGAGGTCTTAAGTCAGAAGCTGTTAAAAATACTTCGAGTTAAGGAAAAGGGAAACATTTTAAATGCCTGTTCGGGTGAAGTTCAAGTTATATTTATTGTCACATGCACTAATTAGTACAGTGAGATTTGAGTTACCATACAGCCATACAAATAATAAAGAAAGGAACTTCACTCGCTCCCCTGCAGGAACTATACATCAGGAGGTGCAACTCCAGAGCCAATAAAATCATGGGAGACCCCTTCCACCCCTGCTACGGACTGTTCCAGCTGCTACGGTCAGGCAAACGCCTCCGTTGCCATGCTGTGAGAACGGAGAGGTTGAGAAGGAGTTTCTTCCCAGAGGCGATTAGGACTGTAAACTCCTATCTCACCAAGGACTAACTTTACTGTCCCACTCGACTGCTTTTTAAAAAAAGTTGCTGTTTTTTCCCCTTTTTCCTTCCGCCCACAATATTTAATATGTAAAAGAATATGTGATTCTGTTCCATTCTGTTTGTAGTTTGTTTGGTTGTTTGTTTGTTTGTCTTTTTGCACAAAGTCCGCGAGCATTGCCACTTTTCATTTCACTGCACATCTCGTATATGTACGTGACGAATAAACTTGACTAAACTTGACTTGAACACAATACACGATTTATTGTGTTTAACATAAATATCCCCACACAGCGGAATCAATGTTCCCGCTGTGAGGGAAGGCATTAAGGTTCAGTCATCTTCCTCATTGTTCACCCGTGGTCGGGGCCTTTCAGCCCTCTGCAGTCGCTGCTACGGACGGCCCGATGTTCAGGGCCTCTCGCCGGGATGATCGGAACTCCGACGTCGGAACGGAAGAACACTCTCAGCGGCTTGGAGTTTCCGAATCGGCCACTTCCACGGCTCCCGAAGTCCACAGGCCGAGCTGGGCAGAGATTCAACACTGGCGACCCCCGGCAAGGGGTCCCAGGACTCCGCGATGTTAGAGTCAGCGCCGCCCGCAGCTAGAAGCTCCGCAAACCACAACTCCACGATGTTAAAGCAGCAGGCCCACACTCCGGAGCCTCAACACGGCGATCGCCCGCTCCGCGATGGTTATTCAGTGCTGCACCGCTGCTGAATCTCTGGCCGGTCTCCGGCAGGAAAGGCCACGCCAATCAGATTGGTAGGCTGCGAGAGGGGGAGGGAAGGGGGGGGGGCGCAGGTGTGACTCGGAGAAAAGACGCATCCTCAACCAGGAAGTGACTGGGAAACGGTTACCCCTCTTCCCCCTCCCCACCCCCCACATAAAAAAGACTAAGAAACCTCCAAAAACATATTTTTAGATGTACCAAAAATAACAAAAAGGGTGAAAGGACGGACAAACCACTGGCGAGGCTGCCGCTCATGGCGCCACCCGATGACGTTATATGTTATATGAAATATATCTTGATGAAAATCAGATATATTGTAAATGTTGGAAATCTGAACTAAAAATAGAAGATGCTGGAAACAATAATGCCAGGCAGCATTTGTGGAAAGAAGCAGGTGATATTTCAGTTTGAAGGTCAGAATGATACAAGGAGTTATTTGGGAAGAGAAGCCCTGTGTGACTTGGTGTCAGCTTTATGCAGTAACGCAGGTTTAGGCTTCCTTTGTTAAGGGTATGGTGGAAATGTAGTGGTTAAATTAGTGATCACGTGGCCTGGACGAACTGTGGCGAGATGCAAGGTCAGATACCTTCATTATCAGTCAGTATGTTAAGTCTAGGAGTTGGGATGTCATGTTACAGCAATACAAGACATTGGTAAGGCCAGTGACAACGATCAGGGGCTACAGATTGGTGCCGTAACTAATACTGCTACCTCATTGCCTCCGCAACCCAGCTTCGGTCCTGACCTCCACATCCGACTGTGGAGTTTGCAAGTTCTCCCTGTGATTGTCTGAATTTTCCCCAAGTGCTCTAGTTTCCACTTATATCCCAAAGATGAACAAATTGTTTAAGTTTGTGGTTCAGTTGAAAACCCATATGATTGAAGGAATGCTAATGACAGGGAAGTAAGTGACAAAGAAAGAACAGCTGAGCTACATGGCTGGTGGAGCTGCTACCTTGCAGCTCCAAACATCCGGGTTCAAACTTGGCTTTGTGCTATCTACGCGATCTTTGCTCTGTGACCTAGGGGCTTTCTTTTAAATGCTCTGGTTTCCTCCAACGTGCCAAAGACGTATGGGTTGGTTGGTTAATTGTCCCCTGTAACTTGCCCCTGTATCTTGCCCATGTAACCTGGGTGTCAGTGAGTGATAGAATCTGGGGAAGTTGATAGGAATTAATTACAATACAATACAATGTGGAGGGAAGAAAACAGGATTAGTGTGGGACTCAGTGGGCCGAAGGGCCTGTTTCCGCATGTATCTCAAAAGTTTAAAGTATACACTTGGAGCTAGTTCATGGCCATCTCTGTATCTCCCCAGCCCCTGACTGTCATTCTGAAGAATGGCCTTGAGTCGAAACATCACCCATTCCTTCTACCCAGAAATGCTGCCTGTCCCGTTGATTTAGTCCAGCATTTTGTGTCTCTCTTTCTTTCTCCCTCTCTCCCTCTCTCCAGCGTATCAAAAGCACATAAACATTCAATGGTTACAATACATCAAGCAGTCATTCTAATACAATGGTGCAACCAATATTAACAATGCTCTCGACCTCTCGTGGCAACCGGCATTCACGGAAGGCCTCCAGAGTCCCCCCCTCTCTCTCTCTCCCCCCCCGCTCTCTCTCTCCTCTCTCTCTCTCTCTCCCCCCTCTCTCCCCTCTCTCTCTCTCTCCTGTCTCTCTCTCCCTTCCTCTCTCTCTCTCTCTCTCCCTCTCTCCCGCACAGAAAAGTATGAGGGCTAATCCTTTGCATATAACACAAAAATAGGTTTGGGGATTTTTGGGGATTAAGGATCATGGTATCAATCATTAAAGCACTGACGTGGCTAAAATCAGATCTGCCATAATTTAACCAAGCCAGAGGGGTTCTAATGGACGAAAGCTGTTCCCACTTATGGTTTTATTAACACTATTTTTATTACCTCTATATTCTACAATTTACTTATACTATCGGATCAATTTGAAGCAAACGATTAACCAACCAACTACCGTCTTTGAGACACGGGAAGAAACTGAGCATCTGGGGGAACCCGCATGTCACAGGGAGAATGTGCAAACTCCACACAGACAGTACCGGAGGTCGGGATTGAACTTGGGTTCCCGGGGACGTGCAATTCCACTGTGGAGTCCTAAATCTTGTGCACAGCACTATTCTGAAAGATCAAACAAACAGTTTTGTTGACACACGGAACTGCAGAGGCTGGTTTACGGAAAAAATATACAAAGTACTGGAGTAATGCAGCAGGTCAGGGAGGCAGCATCTCTAGAGAACATACTGTAGATAGGTGACCTTTTGGGTCAGAACCCTTGTTCAGATCATCTTGTTGGTGCTGTTATTGTCAGCTACAAGTTTTAAATTATTTTAAAGTATTGTAGGTGTTAGTCTGGAGTGCCTATGTTGATGGACAATTCTCCTATTATCTCCCATATGCCATTAATTGACAAGATATCCTGCAATCTTTTTATGTGGTTACAACACTATAAGTCTGCACTCTTTTTGTGGCGTTATTACACTAGATTCTGCACCCTCTCTGACAGGATAGCATGCAAAGAAAAGCATTTCAATGTACCTCGGTACACATGACAATAATACACTAAGCTTAAACTAAACTAAACTGTTTATTATCTCTTTTGCCCGACCGGTTGTACTTATGTATGGTACAATATGCCTGGATAACAAGTTCACGGTGTCTCGATACAAGTGACAATAATAGATCACTACCAATACCATCTTCCTCATATGCAGTGTAACCGTATCACAGGCAACTTGTTAAACCCAGCCTGCCACCAGATACCGTTTGGAATAGAAACATAGAAAATAGGTGCAGGAGTAGGCCATTCGGCCCTTCGAGCCTGCACCGCCATTCAATATGATCATGGCTGATCATCCAACTCAGTATCCTGTACCTGCCTTCTCTCCATACCCCCTGATCCCTTTAGCCACAAGGGCCACATCTAACTCCCTCTTAAATATAGCCAATGAACTGGCCTCAACTACCTTCTGCGGGAGAGAATTCCAGAGATTCACCACTCTCTGTGTGAAAAATGTTTTCCTCATCTCGGTCCTAAAAGATTTCCCCCTTATCCTTAAACTGTGACCCCTTGTTCTGGACTTCCCCAACATCGGGAACAATCTTCCTGCATCTAGCCTGTCCAACCCCTTAGAAGAATTCTCAATCTTCTAAATTCTAGCGAGTACAAACCGAGTCTATCCAGTCTTTCTTCATATGAAAGTCCTGACATCCCAGGAATCAGTCTGGTGAACCTTCTCTAACCTCCCTCTATGGCAAGAATGTCTTTCCTCAGATTAGGAGACCAAAACTGTACGCAATACTCCAGGTGTGGTCTCACCAAGACCCTGTACAACTGCAGTAGAACCTCCCTGCTCCTATACTCAAATCCTTTTGCTATGACAGCTAACATACCATTCGCTTTCTTCACTGCCTGCTGCACCTGCATGCCTACTTTTAATGACTGGTGTACCATGACACCCAGGTCTCGTTGCATCTCCCCCTTTCCTAATCGACCACCATTCAGATAATAATCTACTTTCCTGTTTTTGCCACCAAAGTGGATAACCTCACATTTATCCACATTATACTGCATCTGCCATGCATTTGCCCGCTCACCCAGTCTATCCAAGTCACCTTGCAGCCTCCTAGCATCCTCCTCACAGCTAACACTGCCTCCCAGCTTCGTGACATCCGCAAACTTGGAGATGTTGCATTCGATTCCCTCGTCCAAATCATTAATATATATCGTAAATAGCTGGGGTCCCAGAACTGAGCCTTGCGGTACCCCACTAGTCACTGCCCGCCATTGTGAAAAGGACCCGTTTACTCCTACTCTTTGCTTCCTGTCTGCCAGCCAGTTCTCTATCCACATCAATACTGAACCCCCAATACCGTGTGCTTAGTTTGTATACTAATCTCTTATGTGGGACCTTGTCGAAAGCCTTCTAAAAGTCCAGATATAACACATCCACTGGTTCTCCCTTATCCACTCTACTAGTTACATCCTCGAAAAATTCTATAAGATTCGTCAGACATGATTTACCCTTCATAAATCCATGCTGACTTTGTCCAATGATTTCACCACTTTCCAAATGTGCTGCTATCCCATCTTTAATAACTGATTCTAGCAGTTTCCCCACTACCGACGTTAGACTAACTGGTCTGTAATTCCCCGTTTTCTCTCTCCCTCCCTTTTTAAAGCGGCTCATGTAACTGTTTAATGTTGGCAGAAAGATATTGCCAATGGATCGTAACTGGAATAACAACGAGAGCTGTAGTAGATAGCATCCTGATACAGAATGAGTTACTGGCACCCAACGAGGAAGCCTTACTCTTACGCTATTTAATTACTCTGATTAGACGTTGTACTGGCTCGCAGGATTGCACTGTGAGTTTTAATTTCGACGATGTCAATAGCTCAGTGGTCATAGTTAATAATTCCCTTGTTTGATGTTGTAAATTAATTCCACTGTCATTCGATGGCAATTCATCATTCTCACATAAAATAAGCTTCCCAGTAATTTGCATAAATTAGACCTAAAATAAGACGTCAAGATGAATTGCTCATTCTTCTGGCAAGTTAGCAGATTTGTTGTGTTTCCTTGTTGCAATTTGAACTTTGAAAAATAAAAAATAAGTACAGTAAATAAGGAAATTAAAAATAGCATTACCAAAGTAAGATCCCGGTTCCAGGCATACACTGGCTCTATCCCCGAACTCTTATCTCCGTTACATTGATGACTGCATCGAAGCTACCTCCTGCACCCATGCAGAACTCATGGGCTTCATCAACTTCACAAACAATTTTTATCCTACACTCAAATTTACTTGGAGCATCTCTGACACCTCCCTCCCCTTTCTTGATCTCACAGTCACCATCACAAGAAATAGACTATTGACTGACGTCTATTACAAACCCACTGACTCACAACTATCTCGACTACGCTTCTTCCCACCCTGCTTCCTGCAAAGACTCTATCTCCTACTCCCAATTCCTCCGCCGACGCCCAAAATGAGGTGTTCCATACTAGAACATCCGAGATGTCCTCATTTAGGGAACGGGGGTTGCCCTCTCCCATCATAAATGAGGCCCTCAATCGTGTCTTCTCGGTACCCCGCGTGAACCGACCTGACCTCCCGGTTGCTGGACACTTTAATTTTCCTTCACATTCCTACACAGACCTCTCTGTCCTCAGTCTCCTCCATTGTCAGAGTGAGGCCCTTCCCCACCCAAGTCGCACTAGCGTCTCATTTTCATCCTACAAACAATGCTTACAATGACCTGTTTCCTTTATTCAAAGTAACATTCGCAGATTTGCAGATGACACAAAGCTGGGTGGCAGTGTGAACTGTGAGGAGGATGCTATGAGAATGCAGGGTGACTTGGACAGGTTGGGGGAGTGGGCAGATGCATGGTAGATGAAGTTTAATGTGGCTAAATGTGAGGTTATCCACTTTGGTATCAAAAACAGGAAGGCAGATTACTATCTAAATGGCGTCAAGTTGGGAAAAGGGGAAGTACAACGGGATCTGGGGGTCCGTGTACATCAGTCTATGAATGTAAGCATGCAAGTACAGCAGGCAGTGAAGAAAGCGAATGTCATGTTGGCCTTTATAACAAGAGGAGTCGAGTATAGGAGCAGAGAGGTCCTTCTGCAGTTGTACAGAGCCCTAGTGAGACCACACCTGGACTATTGTGCGCAGTTTTGCCCCCCTAATTTGAGGAAGGACGTTCTTGCTATTGAGGGAGTGCAGCGTAGGTTTACAAGGTTAATTCCCGGGATGGCGGGACTGTGGTATGCCGAGAGAATGGAGCGGCTGGGCTTGTGCACTCTGGAGTTTAGAAGGATGAGAGGGGATCTTATTGAAACATATAAGATTGTTAAGGGTTTGGACATGCAGGAAACATGTTCCCGATGTTGGGGGAGTCCAGAACCAGGGGCCACAGTTTAAGAATAAGGGGAAAGCCATTTAGAACAGAGATGAGGAAACACTTTTTTTCCACAGAGAGTTGTGAGTCTGTGGAATTCTCTGCCTCAGAGGGCGGTGGAGGCCGGTTCACTGGATACTTTCAAGAGAGAGCTAGATAGGGCTCTTAAAGATAGAGGAGTCAGGGGATATGGGGAGAAGGCAGGAACGGGGTACTGATTGAGGATGATCAGCCATGATCACATTGAATGGCGGTGCTGGCTCGAACGGCCGAATGGCCTACTCCTGCACCTGTTGTCTATTGTCTGTTGTCTATTATCATTGTTACTTTTTGCATTTCTTTCATTCATTGTTCTTAATCTCTCCACATCACTGTCTATATCTCTCATTTCCCTTATCCCTAACCAGTCTGAAGAAGGGTCTCGACCCGAAACGTCATCTATTCCCTCTCTCCAGAGATGCTGCCTGTCCCGCTGAGTTACTTCAACTTTTTGTGTCTATCTTCGGTTTAAACCAGGATGTCCTAATTCTTTAGGAAACGGGGGTTCCCCTCTTCCATTATAGATGAGGCCCTCACTAGGGTCTACTCGATATCCCGCAGCTCCGCTCTTACTCCCCCTCCCCCCATTTGTAAAAAGGACAGGAGTCCCCCTTGTCCTTCCATCCCATCAGCCGTCGCATAACTTACCTCTGCAGTTCCTTCTTACACAAGTTATAATATTTACTAGGCAAGCTCTTTCATTATGTCTGCTTATCTTGGTTACAAAGGAATGCAGTTGTCATAAATTGTTGTGTACCTTGGAGCTCCCCTTCAGATAGTCTCAACTTCTGAGCTATCAAAACGATATGTTAAGAACCCAAAGCAGAGATGGCTGACTGGCAGGAACGTGCTTCTGAACTTTCACTTTATTAGTCACTTTTCCTGATGCTACTTTCCTTGGTTTGGTGCCCAGTTTTGTCTAAATGCACTCTCTTGCAGTATCCAAACCGGTTTTTCCACTTAAAATGCTCTGCGAATGGCAGATTGGCTTAAGTAGTCACAAGCCTTACTGAGTCAGAAATGTCACCGCTCCGTCATCAACATTGGTTCACAATCACAAATGGGAGAACGATCATCATGAGGGCTAAATGTTGCCGTTTTTTAATGGGCAATTCTGAGATCAAAGTGTGCAAATCCAGTAATTCAAAAAGTAAGAGCGAGGAATTGATGGGGTAGGTAGAGAAATAAATTTACTTTGGTTGAAGTTGGGGAGGATGGCATCCAATACGTAAAGCCAAGGCTTTCAAGATTGACGTTGCAAAGCATTTCCTCCGATCTGGAGTAAAAATTCTCATATTCATCTCATGATATAAAAGGAGTCCCTAATGTCCACCACGTCTATACCAGCTCTCAGAGAATTCAATGCCATCCCTTTACTTATTTCTTTGCAACATATCCCCATCAACAACCTGTGATGCTCCTACCACCCACCTACACAGGGGACCAATTACACTGGCTAATTAACCTACCAACCAGTCCATATTTGGAACCGTTGCACCGGGAGAAATTTGGCAAAACAGCGCTGGAGTCAGCTATTAATATGAAATCAAAGTTTTTTTAAATAAAGGCATGGGCCACATTTAAGTAAAGGCAAGTTGATAGAGTTGAGTGCAGTTGATAAAAACAGCTATGATCTAATTGAATGGAAGAGTAGGCTTGAGGGCCTCAGTGGCCTCCTATTCCAGTGATTATATCTGAGATAAATTCCATTGTGAGTGTATTTCTATTTAATGTTGGCTGTCCTGTTCATCCCTGTTGATTATCAACATTTAAGTAATTTTAAATCTGTATTTGTCTTTTATTTTTGCATTGAGAGAATGATCTAGGCAGGGTACTGAACAGTTACGAGTTATTGGTTTCTTGAACTGATGAGCCACAATGATAATTTGAATTTAGTTTCAGAAAGGAAAGATGAGAGTAAAAACCAATAAAGTAACTGCAAATCTACCGGATTGTTTTTGTAACCGAGCTCATTCAGAGAAGAAAGGACATAGAAATATCGAAAATAGGTGCAGGAGGAGGCCATTCGGCCCTTTGAGCCAGCACCACCATTCATTGTGATCATGGCTGATCGTCCCCTATCAATAACCCGTGCCTGCCTTCTCCCCTTATCCCTTGACTCCACTAGCCCCGAGAGCTCTATCTAACTCTCTCTTAAATCCACCCAGTGACTTGGCCTCCACTGGCATCTGTGGCAGGGAATTCCATAAATTCACCACTCTCTGGGTGAAAAAGTGTTTTCTCACAGTCTTAAATGACCTCCCCTTTATTCTATGACTGTGTCCCCTGGTTCTGGACTCGCCCAACATTGGGAAAATGTTTCCTGCATCTAGCTTGTCTAGTCCTTTTATAATTTTATATGTTTCTATAAGATACCCCCTCATCCTTCTAGGCTTTAATTCCAGTGAATACAAGCGTAGTCTTGACATTGTCCTTACTTCATCTGTCCTACGTGTGATTCCAGGAACACACCAAGGTGAATGACTTCTAATAGCCATCTGACTTGGCAAGCAATAGGGTCATATCCAACAGCTGGCGCTCAAGGAAGTGACCCACCACCATCTTCTCCGGATAATTAGGGATGGGTAATAAATGCCATAGATGGTCTTCCGAGAAGATAATTTGAAGATCAACTTATAAAAGCCCATGAATAAAATTCTGTGAAAACTAACTACCTATCTTCAGTGAACAGATGTTCTTCAAGGGTTTTGCTTACAAAAGTCAAATGTATTCTATGTATTCCTACCGGCCTGATCTTCATTATTTATATTAGATGTTCAGTGCTCTGAAGAATAGAAGATGAGGAACTTTGATGCCTCCTTTTCGAAAGATTGATTTTTCTGAGTTTGGCTGCAGTAGAACAACAGAATGCCATGGAAATGAATGAAACTCTTGTTCTAAATCACCCGTGGGTTTGTTGGAGAGATCCCCCAAGGCATATCCGCATTCCTCTTTGTGGTGGGAGTGTTGCTCTCATTTCTGGTCATGACTACTGCAGCGTTGAGATGTTTGAAATGTTAATGTTGAAGATCAAAAGTTAATGAGCTGATGGAAAAAAATATGTTTTAACGAGTTTTTTTCCCACTATGTGTTCCAACAGAAATAAAAGTAATAGGTCACAGACAAGTTATTTTCCAATAATGTACATTTGGAATAATATTATTAAGTGGGCAATTACTGAAGTTTAGCATTATTTTAAACTTTAATAATTGTTGCTATTGCTCAAGATACACTGAAGGCCTTGGTATATTTATAATTAATCAAAGAAAGGGTAATTAAATTATTCTGATTCTGGTGGATGTATTTTTTTTAAACAGATCTGAACAGTGGCTATATGACTACATTTTAAAAGTATTTTCTTGGCTGTAGAGTACTCTTGGATCGTTCTGAGGTTGATGGACTAAGCTGGATCGCTATTGCCTTTACACATAGAGCTATGGGATTTACACATAGTGCTATGACTACAGCGCTATGGATCACAGACTGTTAGGAGAGGGAGAAGGGGAGAGGGAGTGGGAGGGATGGAGGGAATAAGAGGGAGGGAGATAAAAAAGGAGAGAGGGAGGGAGGGGGAGGCAGAGAGAGAGAGGGAGGGAGAGAGAGAGTGGTAGGGAGGGAGGGAGGGAGGGAGGGAGGGAGGGAGGAGGGAGGGAGGGAGGGAGGGAGGGAGGGAAAGAGAAGCAGGAGGGAGAGAGAGCGAGGGAGGGAGAGGGAGGCTTCCAAAATCGCTTCTACGTCAGAATCTGGTGCTAAAAGCAGGAAGCGGCCGTTCAAACAGCAGTATACAAAAAGATGGCAATGGATGCACTGTCAAGTAAGGTGCCTGGAGACATGTCAATTGGTAGCAAAGCCATGCATTCTTGTACTCTGACATGGGTATAACCGCACATAAAAATAACACCTTTTTCAGCAAAATGGCACCGTGTAAAAATACTGATTTCCTCAGCAAAATACTGATTTTCAGATACTAGAATACTGAAATGCTCTGACAAAACTTGGCAGCTCTGAGCATCAACGATGCCAAAGTGCAGATGCTAGAATCTTAAGCAAAAAAATAAGTACAGGAAGAACTCAGCAGGTCTGCCAGCATTTGTGAAGGGAATAAACTGATGACGTGTTGTGTGGGGACCCTTCTTCAGATTAAAGAAGGTTTTGACCCAAAACATCATTAATCCCTTTCCACCACAGATGCTGCCTGATCGGTTGAGTTTCTCCAACACTTTGTTTTGTGCCAAAGTAGAGATGGTTGAGAGCTTCAAGTTCCTGGACTAAGCACATAGAAACTATGGCCAAAAAAGTATATCCATGCCTCTACTTCCTCAGAAGGTGAAGATTTGGCATGTCTCCAACAACTCTTACCAACTTCTACAGATACGCCATGAAAAGCATCTAATTGGGATGCATCACGACTTGGTTTAGCACGTCTCTGCCCAAGACCACAAGAAATCACAGGGAGTTATGGATGTAGCTCAATCCATCACACAGATCATCCTTCCCACCATCAGCTCCGTCTACAACAGCAGCAACATACTCAAGGACCTTTTTCCAACCTGAGTCATTCTCGCTTCTCCCCTCTGCCATTGGACAGAAGTTACAAAAGCTTGTAAGTATGTATTCCCAGATTCAGAACAGCTATTTCCCCACTTTTATCAGACTACAGAACCATCCCCACATAAACAAGGGTGTAGTCCTGATCTTCCAACCTACTTCATTGCAAACGTTGGACTTTTTCTCTGTAACTGTAACACTTTAATGCTTTAACACTACTGTATACTCTGCACTATGGTTATTTTTCTGTTTGAACCACCTGTTGAACTTATGAATGGCTTGATTGTATTTGTGTATGATTTGATTTGACAGGATAGCACACAAACAAAGATTTTCATTGTGTCTCGGTACACATGACAATAATGAAGTAATACCAATACTAATCTTTGTAAATCCACTTTAGCCACTCCTCTGTCTTACCTTAAGTGGTTAATCCTCTCAGCTGGTTTTCTGAATATGGTTTTCATCTTGTGCCCCAATTCATTTGACCAGCTGTCACCTCAGCACGATAGGGTGAACACTGCAAAGTAGCGTGAAACCGCCCACACAGCTTTTGGCAAGCTGGAAGTATGAACCGTCTGATTAATATCTCTGCGAATAAATATTTATTCCGCAAGGAGATAGACCAACGCTACTTGTGTGAGATACATTTGCATTGCTTAAGTGACTGATCCTTGTGAGTTTTCAGAGGTAGTTGTCGATTTACTGACAGATATTATTGGACAAAATCCAGTTTTTGCTTGTGGACTTAAATCAATCATAGGCTTGGTTGAGACTTACTTAGCTTCAGATATCATACCTGCACAGAATAAATAGGCACTTCAAAGCAGAGTAGAAATGTGGGTGTGTAGATTGGGATTGTGCTATAGGGCACAGGAGCTGTGGAAAGAGTAGCTGAAAACTGGTTCAAGCTGAGTGGGAAGTTGAATTGTTGGATGAGTGACGGCTGAGCTGAAAGATATGAAGATGGAATGAACACTTTGTTTTTCCAGGTACTGCAAGGAATCATGTTCCTTGCAACCAGGTATTGTAAGGAATCAAGCAAAGTGTTCTTCTCCTCACGTCACTGAAAGTAGGTGCAGCAGGCAGTTTGAAGGCAAATGATATGTTGGCCTTTAGAGTAAGAGAGCTTTTGAGTACAAGAAAATATTTTGGGGATTAGTTTCTTCTTGTCATGTGTCCCAAGATACAATGGGAAACATTGTATGTGTGCTATCCAGTCAAATCATACTATACATGAGTACAAGCAAGTCATTACACAAGTACAACGCATAGTGCAAAGGGACAAGTGTGAGAGTGCAGAATATGGTGTTATAGCTTTACAATTATGGAGAAAGTACAATTAAAAAATGTGCTAGGGCCGCAATGAATTCGGTTGAGATATTGAGGCTGCATCCTTGGCCTATGAGAGGACCGCTCATTAGTCTGATTACAAGGAAGAAGCCGCTGTTCCTAAGTCTGATATTGCATGCTTTCAAGCTTCTGTACCTTCTGTTAGATTGGAGCAGGGAGAGGACGGAATGACTGGGGGGGGGACAAGTCTTTCATTATCTTTTCCGAGGCAGCGTGAAGTGGAGAATAAGTCAGTGTGGGATGTCTGGTCTCTGTGATGGACTGGACTGGACTTCATCTATAACTGGAATTTCTTGCAGTCCTGGCAGCGCTATTTCCAAACCAGGCTGTGATGCAACACGACAGGATGCTTTCTAAGGTGCATATGTAGAACTTTGTACGAATCACTAGAGACATGCCAAATTTCTTCAGTCTCCTCAAGAGGTACACTAGAGGTGTTACTGTGCCAAGGATATGAAACTTTCCACTTCCGCACCAATAATGCTGATTGGTGCCATGTACTCCACCATAGGTGCATGGAGAGAAGGCAGGTACGGGATACTGAGTTGGATGATCAGCCATGATCATATTGAATGGCGGTGCAGGCTCGAAGGGCCGAATGGCCTACTCCTGCACCTATTTTCTATGTATCTATGTATCCTTCCTGAAGTTGATAACTAGAACTTTCTTAGTTGTCTTAATGCAATTATAAATGGTCTTGGTGAGAACCATACCTGGAATATTTTGTACAATGTTGGTCATGTACCTAAACAAAAGACCAAAATGTTACATAGTATTTGCTCGAGAATATGCAGTGAAGATGCACTGAACTTGTTCCAGGCATGGTGCTGTAGTGTTTAGAAGAATGAGAGATGATCTCGTTGAGACATAAAAACAAATTAAAATTGAAGGCTTAACATTACAGATACAAGAAGAATGCATCCCCTGCCGACACAATCAAGAATTTGCGGATTCAATATGAGAACTCTGCCATTTAAGATTGAGGGGCGGAGAAATCTCTTCACCTAAAGGGTAGCTTTTTGGAATTCTCTACCCCAGCGGATTGTAGCTGTTCAGTTCATGATTGCATTCAAAACAGGTTGATCCGAGTGGAATCAAGGGATATGAAGAAAAAGCATGAAAATAGCAAATGAGGCAGAAGATCAACCCTCATCCTGTGTAATGGTGAAGGAGACTCAAGAGGCCAAATGGCCTCCTCCTATTCCTGCTTCTTGTGCTTTCATGTGAATGCAATACCAGATGGGCTCAACTTCTGTGGATTGCTGCCTGATAGTAAATGTGGCCAGTAGCTGGGCAGCGTGTTTCAGATTGCAAGAATATACATCAGTAAAACGACCTAACGTTTGAACTGAAGAAATCAATATTATTGAATACTTAGACTAAATTATTCTTTGCAACTCTTGTTATTCGAAGCAATGCTTCTGTGCATGCTTATCGAAAGAAAATTATGTACCTTGGCATCCGAATGACCAAAGTGTCCTTGCAGGGAGGGAATTTTCCATAGGTTCCTTGTCCCAGCCTATTACTATATTGTAGGCCATTCGGCTCATGAAGTGTATGCCTGCTTTCACAGGAAGCCCATCACTCCCCTGTAATTTACTCACCCTCATATACCCACCAGAAATCTGCCCTTCTTCTTCCACCACTCACCCTTCACTGTGGGTAATTTGTAGTGGCAATACATTATTGGAGGAAACCAGTGCACCAGGGGGACTACCCTGTGGAACTAGGAATGAAATCAGCATCACAAGTCTGCAGTTCTTACCCAGGTTGAAATGCAATTGACCCCAAACCAATGCCAGTTATGGGTGTCTTAAATGCTGACCTGCAATGGCTACATCCTAATAATCAATTGCCATCCACATGGCAACATCCTGATAATCAGTTCTAACAATAATACTCCATCTCTCCCCCCTCCCCCTTGTTACTTCAATCATTTTCTGAATAATCAGATGAGAACATTTCTTTCCTTCTGAGTGAAATGATTTTTTAAAGGCTCTGCTAACATTGCTTTCAATTGTACGGTAAGAATGGTTTGGATTGAAATGGTATCTGTGGAAATTAACGAGTGATGATTTTGGCCTGGGAACAGTTGCCCTGATGCCTACAGCTTTATCTTATCACACGTGACGTTTCGCAACTCTCATGATGCCAACCATAATGAACTACATTACAAGTTGGTTTTAATTTTCCCTGTGCTAATAATGATTTGCAGGAAGTTTTCTTCCTTTTTTCCTCCCTGCTCCGAATACATACTCCAAATTAGCCAACAAAAGACATGTGTGGGATCTGCAGAACGTTATATTCCATTTCTCATTCCGCCTCTATTTAAGATTATGACAGATACAAACCAGGAAAGTTCAGCTGTCATTTAAAGCTCTGAGATTATATTTATTTTTATTGGCAAGTGTTCATTTGCTTGCACATTTTCTTTGGATGCTTTGCTTGTCTGAATACTGTGTAATTATATTTTTTTGTTGTGATTCGACTTTTCATGAGGGACCATCATTCTTATTTCCACACGTTGGGGACTTTATCATTTTTGGCATATTCCAATTACATGCCAGTTCATAGTGTCTGCTCTTAACAAAGTAGCCAGCAGGGATATAACTATAAGCTGAAGTTGGGCCTGCTGTGACAGGTGGTATAGTTTCATAACCATCAGATTAGAGTTGAATATGTATAGCCTCATGATAGTCTTATTTTTGACTGTATAGCACACAAACTGAAAGCTGTTCACTGTACCTCGGTGCATGTGACAATAATAAACTAAACTAAAAAAATGAATGGAGGACATTAAAAAAGTCATTGGTTTTAGATATTCCTTGTTTCGAAGAAAGGCTCTGTTATTGCAGAAAATATACTGATTTCTGTCATGAAAATAGAGAATGCTGGAAGCACTCAGTAAGTCAGGCAGTATCTGTGGAGAGTTCACATTTCAGGGCGATTACCTTGCTGATGAACTTTTTTTTCCTTTCAGATTTTAGCCTCTGTAATATTTTGCTTTTGGATGATTTCTGGAATTACACAGTAATTTATTGATGCTTATTTATGTGTGTATCTATATATTCAATGGTATATGGACACACTGATCTGTTCTGTATATATTTATGCCTACAATGTTCTGTGTGCTGAAGCAAAGCAAGAATGTCATTGTCCTATCTGGGACACATGACAATAAACTCTCTTGAATCTTGAGGTAAATACCTGTTTAAAAAGAATACAGAGGTGTAAGTTAGCATCCAGTGTAGGAAATGCATCTTGCATTTATAGGGTGTGCACGCTTCATCTAACATGTTGTGTGGCCTTGTCTGTCGGATGTATCCAAAGTTGTTTCTTTGTATTTTCCGAAGACTGAATATATTTGCTTTCTGCAGGGTATAATCATAAAAATATGTATTATTTTCAACTTTTGCTTAGAACCACTACCACAGTTAATCTTGCCAGCACAAGCTGGATTTTTTTTTTCTTCAGTGCTTTGTCTTTATGCAGTAATGTAGTCTTGATGTATGATTTATTGGAACTCGTTGGTCTACTGCATGCTTTTTGTCCTATTTCTTGGTGATTAAACAGATAGATCGTCAAGCAGAAATTTAGCAAAATATGACACACAAATCAGTGGTCGAAAGCTGAGCCAAAGAGCTAGGTCCTGAGAAGAATCTTAGAGGTGTAATGAGATGGAAGGAATTCTATATTTTTGGATCAAGGGAGTAAAAATGGCAGAAAGATGAAAAGCAAAGATGATCAAGGCTAGAATTGGAAACTTTGGGAGGCCGGGTCAGGCAGGAATGGGGGAAGACTTTGAAGCCAGGGTGATGTTTTTAAAGGAGCCAATGTTAGCATATGTCATGACATTGGACTGTCTGCGCTAAAAATAGCGTTCCAAGGTGAGAGAGTAAAGATTTAATAGGAACCTTAAGGACAATTCTCTCACACAGAGGGTGGAAAGAGTTGGCAGAGGAGATGGTTGATGTAGGTACAATAAAAACATTTAAAGATATTTAGACAGGTACATGTATCAGAAAGGTTTATCAGGATGAGTGTAAAAAATGGGCATTTTGGTCAGCAGGGGCGAGTTGGGCCAAAGAGTCTGGTCTATGCTGCATGATTTGATGACACTCCAAACAGAGATAGTGGGAATATGGGGTTAAGATGAATAAATGCCATGATCATCTTGAACGTTGGAGCAGTGTAGAGCGGTCTGCCCCTGCTCCTATTTTCAATGTTTCCAAATTTGGGTTAGGTTTGTCAGTTCAAGTTCGAGTTGGCTTGTAACAGGTTGATTTGAATTTTACACCTGAGAGAATGTACAGTATCAATTGATTATGATTCCCAGGTTTTGCATAACACCATTGATGAAGCTTTAAACATACTTGTTAGAACTTTCACATCCTTTCCACAGAGAGCAGGATAAATGTGTTCTGTGCAGTTCCTGCACTGTTCAACTCTGCACCATCAGTGAAGTGATAAGCGATAGGCTACCAGAACTCAGCATGGCCCTATGTATTTTACAGCCTGTAACTTACTTTTGATGCATTGATCCTGCTACTGAATAGTTTCAAGACACAGAAGTATTGAGGTTCAAGACACAGAAGTCTGAAGAAGGGTCTCGACCTGAAACGTCTCCCATTCCTTCTCTCCTTCTGTCCCGCTGAGTTACTCCAGCTTTTTGTGTCTATCTTCGGCTTAAATCAGCATCTGCAGTTCCTTCTTACACAGAAGTATTGATGTTGAAGTATAAAGTTTCAACTGGCGTGTCTAAATTAAATGCTGACAAATTAAATAGTTCCATACATTTGCAAAAACAAAAGTGTGTGATCTGCCAATCTGCAGCAGTGTCTTTTTATGTTGTGGTTGGTGTTCTGTCTGCTTTCAAGTGCTCATATAAGATAGAGGAGATGAGAAGAAGAAGAAGGCTCCTTTGCTCCTGTGGTGTTTTGAAAGCAGCAGTGGGCAAGGTGCTGATCTTTTATTTTGTTTGAGCAGTTTCTAGTTGAACTCTCAGCAGCTAAAGAGCCTTGGTGTTTCTGCGCAAGAAACAGCATGCTGCCCCATTAGATTTGCTCTGAAGGAGTGTTGCTGTTTACGTGGCAGAAAATTCTGCAGTTGTGGTCTGATATTACTACTTTTGAAGATTCCAAGCACATTTTTGTGTTGCTAATTTAGGACAATCTTATGTTTTAAATGACTCGTGAAAACCACTTAAGAGTGAAAATTTCTTTAGCAATAAGTTAAATAATTCAGTGGGTTGGTCAAAAGGGAGACTGGATAGATGGCCTGGCCAATTAACTTGAGGGAAAATATCTTTCAGAGAAGGAGTGTGAGAACAGGATTTAGCAGATTGTAGGGAGCCAACATGGATTTACTGGGTGGAGGAGCCTTCTATGTTACAATGATCTACTTCTTCTTTTCGAGTCCACACACAAGATTAGAAGTTGTTCAGCCAGACTAATTCAAACTCCATGAATGTTATAGTCACCACATTTCTGGAAGCATGTGGAGGTTTTGGAGAGAGCGCAGATGAGGTTAACCTGGTGTTGCCTAGATTAGATAGTCTATCCTTATTTATAACTATAAAACTCTGAGTTGGATGTATGTGTGTGTGTGTATTTATTTGTTTGTGTGTGATCACATCTACTCGAAAAAACGATGCGCGAACGGGAACATTTTTACATATTCCTGTAGAGTTTTATCCCGTTGAGCCCAAAATGGTCTTATCTGAAAAAATCATGCATTAGTTCAATAGACAATAGTTGCAGGAGTAGGCCATTCGGCCCTTCAAGTCTCGAGTTATTTATGAAATGTCTTTGAAAATAGAAACCGAGCGGCTTTGGCTGATGATGTCACGATGGCTCTGCCTGCTGCGGGCTCTGCGTGCTGCGTCTGCGCTGCGAGTGATGTCTACCCTGCGAGCTGCTGCCGCCTCCCCCACCAGCTGCCGCTCCCCCGCGAGCTTCCCCCCGCGATCTGCCTCCCCTCACCTCCCTTCCCTCCCCCTCCCTCTCACCCTCCCCCTCCACCCCCTCACCCTCCCCTCCCCCCTCATCCTCACCCTCCACCCCCTCACCCTCACCCTCCCCCCTCACCCTATGATACTTACCCTGTGATACTTACATTTTGCCTTCGTCTTGTGGAATGTGGAATATTATTCCTCATCTCAGAATAATAGAATTTGTACTTGTCACCCGTATGGACAACCTGCTCTTATTGGACTTCAGATAATAGTATTTCTGTAAATATTAGATAACTAGCAATGTGTTCATTCTATAATTTAAAAGGGAGAGCTCAAATAATTCTGAATGACTCTGAAGCAATATTTGAGGAGGTGAGCCTCAAGGTTTAGCAGCATTGAAATTAATTTTCCTTTTATTTGTATGATTTTTCTCGAAATGCCAAACCAATAAAGTTTGATCTAGCTGGCGAATATGTGCAAGGGTAAACAGTTAGTTCACAATCAATGCCATAATTAATTAGACATGACTACAAGTTCGAGAATTCTCTCTCATTCAACCTCCCCATCGTTCCACTTTTCCCTGCTCCCTTTAGTACTTTTGATCAAACTTTGTCTATGGTTTGGTCTCAACTTCGTTCTTAACCCTTCTGGGTGATGTTTTTGCTGCATTAAGAGTCTATATAAATGCAAATTGTTATTAGTGCGAGTGAAATAAGTAAGTCAAGAGCTGGGTTATCTCAATGTATTATTATTTTGATTGAAGGTAGTAACAAAATGCTGGAGTAACTCAACGGGACCTGTTTGCAGCATCTCTGGAGAGAAGGATTGGGTGATGTTTTGGGTCGAGACCCTTCTTCAGATTGTTTTTGTTAGTTTGATTGTTTTGACTTATCGAATTGTAGCACATTTTGCAGTTTAGACATACAGCGCAGAAACAGGCCTTTTGACCCACCGAGTCCGCACCGACCAACGATCCCCACACATTAACACTATCCTACACACACTAGGGACAATTTACACTTATACCAAGCCAGTTAACCTACGAATTGGAATGTGGGAGGAAACCAAAGATCTCGGAACAAACCAACGCATGTCACAGGGAGAACGTACATACTCCGTACAGACAGCAACCGTAGTAAGGATCGAACCCGGGTCTCAGGTGCAGCAAGCGCTGTAAGGCAGCAACTCTACCGCTGCGCCACTGTGCCGCCAACCAATTATTTGAAGGAGTATCAATTTAGTCCCACTAATCTTCTTCATCCCATTCATTGTCTGGTAGACCAAATGCTTTTCCGTCCCTATTGAAACCTAATGTTGAATCTGCTTCCATCGCTCTTTCAGTCAGTGCAATGTAGAGCATCTATTCCAACTGCCTCCTCATATTTTTCCTTGTTATTTTATTAATTAACCAAAACATATCTATGAGCTTAATTAGATTTGGAGTTTAATGTTATGGAAATAATTAAATGCAATATGAATAAAATTGAAGCCAAGTATTAAATTATGATTTAATTTCAAATTATGAAGCCATTTATTGACTCAAGTGCAAAGATTATCTGCATTTCTTAAAATAATACAAACTAATTTATTACAAAAGTGCATATTATTTATAGATCATTAAACTAAGAAGCAAGACTTCTAAAGAAATGCCACAGCAGATCGCTTAATGGGACAATTCATCAGGGCAATAGTTTAAATAAATGAGAAGGTATTTTAATGGGGTTTTTTAACGACACATTGGCTGAATGCTTGGTGACTGGAGTACAAGTGTTAATAGTGTCTGTAAAGATTTTTTTACTGCAAATTAGCAGAGTAAATCTTTGCATGGCCAGAATCAGCTAATGTGTTTTAGAAGACAGTGCAGCAGATCCTCAGCATAACAGTGGAGTGTCAGCGTAGATTTGTGGTGTTCAAGTCGAAAGGTCATAAGTGATAGGAGAAGAAGTAGGCCATTCGGCCCATCAAGACTATGCCATTCATTCATGGTTTATCTATCTCTCCCTCCTAATCCCATTCTCCCGCATTCTCTCCATAGCCCTTAACATACTAATAACCCTTAATCCATACTAATCAATAATCTATCTATCGCTGCCTTAAAAATATCCATTGACTTGACCCCCACAACCTTCTGTTGCAAATAATTCTACAGATTCACCACTCACTGACTAACGAAATTCCTCCTCATCTCCTTCCTAAAGGAACAGCCTTTAATTTTGATGCTAAGACCTCTGGTCCTAGACTCTCCCACTAGTGGAAACAGCCTCTCCACATCCACTCTATCCAAGCCTTTCACTATTTGGTACGTTTCAATGAGGTCTGTCCCCACGCCATCCTTCTAAGCTCCAGCGAGTACAGGCCCATATGTTAGCACACTCATTCCTGGGATCATTCTTGTAAACCTCCTCCGGTCCCTCTACAGAGCCAGCACATCCTTCCTCTGACATGGTGCACAAAATTGCTCACAATACACCAAATGCGGCCTGATCAGCACCTTATAGAGCCTCAGCATTACATCCCTGTTTTTGTATTCTAGCCCTCTTGAAATAAATGCTAACATTGCTTTTGCCTTCCTTACATCGACTTGCAGATTAACTTTTTGGGAATCCTGCACCAGTACTCCCAAGTACATCCCTGATTTCTGGCTAAGATTTGACTAAGATTTGAAAGTGCAGC
Organism: Amblyraja radiata; assembly: GCF_010909765.2. Lineage (NCBI taxonomy): Eukaryota > Metazoa > Chordata > Chondrichthyes > Rajiformes > Rajidae > Amblyraja > Amblyraja radiata. The sequence goes on along the minus strand of NC_045959.1, from coordinate 19,833,611 downwards.
CAAGTGAGCCATAGCCAACATCAGGTGGCACTACACTGATGGAAGCTAGCTGCAGATTGTAAGTTCAGATACACATTGGTGTTGGGTTACAAAGGTTAGCAGTATTGCGTTTTTATTGATCGTTTATTGTCAACCAGGGAAAAACTTCTCATGCGTTTATAAATATTTACCCCAAGAGGTCGGAATCTCTACTCCCCCCCCCCCCCCCCAAAAAAAATTTCAGTGGCCCATTTTTATCTCCATATCTTCCAACCAACTTCACCTCAGATTCCACCTCATCTACATACCAGGGGGAAATGATAGTGACCAATTAACCTACCAACCTCGTCACCTTTGGGATACGGGGGGAAACTGAAGCATTTGAAGTCAAGTCAAATCGATTTTAGTCATCTGTACAACCACAGTGAGGTGCAGGTACAATGAAAATCTTGCTTGCATCAGAAGCACATAGACCAACATAAAATATTTAAATAATAGCTAAATTCCACAAGACAATTAAAGAATAAGACTGCATTTTGTGCATTTTACAATGGTGATTGTGAAGATTGTGCAGATTAAACAGTGAAGATTTAACAGTTCTTTAAAAAGACCTTACATCATATCCTCTGCCGCACTGTAACTTAAATAGTGGTGTCCAAGTCTTTGACTTGAAGTTAAGAATGCAAACAACTGAGTCACAGTTGGGGCAGCAGAGTGGTATAACTAGCAGAGTTGTTGCCAGCGACTTTGGTTCAATACTGATCTCCGGTGCTGTGTGTGTGGAGATGGCATATTCTTCCTGTGACCACCTGGCCTTCCTCCAGTTTCCTCCTACATCCCAAAGGTGTTCAGGTTGGTAGGTTAATTTGCTATTGTAATTGCCCCACGCATGTATATGAGATAGTATTAGAGAAGGGATTTTAGTAGGAATCTGATTATAATGGGGTTAGTGTAGGATTCGTATAAATGGTTGTGTGGTAGATTGGGTAGTCTGAAGGACTTGTTTCTTCCATGCCTGAAGCATTACATAACCAGTCTGTGTTTGAAGAAGGGTCTTTTTTTTACGACCAGTTGAGCGTTTACAGCATTTTCTGCGGGGGGTGGGGGGTCAGATTTCTTGCACCTGCAGTTTTTTTTAAATTTTCAATTGCCTTTAACATTTAAAATCCTGTAATTCCTTCTCTAACCCTCTTCATTTCTGCCATTATTTCACTAGGTTTCACATTAAAATCCAATCTTTGCCCAAATCATTGGTCAGCTGTTTTTTAAGTATCCCAGTATCAATTATTTTTTGTTTGATACTGTTCCTTAGAAGCGCCCCGGGAAATGTTTGTTGCCTCAAAGGAGCTATATGATGTGATGTAATATTGATCATATTTCATTAGCCACAAGGCACATTGGGAATGCATGAAGGTGCTGGATAGATGCTGTGTATTTTTAATTTTTGCTTTACACTAGTGCATCTCAGAAGACAGGGCATGATATTTACAAGTAAAACTTAAAATGTCTAATGGTGGTGAAGCTGGGGAATCCTCTACCACAGAAGGCTGTGGAGGCCACGTCACAAAATATATTTAAAAATTGTTTAAAAAGGGGTCTAAGAGTAAACCTAGCAATTATAGACCTATTAGTTTGACGTCAGTGGTGGGCAAATTAATGGAAAGAATACTTAGAGATAATATATATAAGCATCTGGATAAACAGGGTCTGATTAGGAACAGTCAACATGGATTTGTGCCTGGAAGGTCATGTTTAACTAATCTTCTTGAATTTTTTGAAGATGTTACTCGGGAAATTGATGAGGGTAAAGCAGTGGATGTTGTGTATATGGACTTCAGTAAGGCCTTTGACAAGGTTCCTCATGGAAGGTTGGTTAAGAAGGTTCAATGGTTGGGTATTAATGGTGGAGTAGCAAGATGGATTCAACAGTGGCTGAATGGGAGATGCCAGAGAGTAATGGTGGATGGTTGTTTGTCAGGTTGGAGGCCAGTGACGAGTGGGGTGCCACAGGGATCTGTGTTGGGTCCACTGTTGTTTGTCATGTACATCAATGATCTGGACGATGGTGTGGTAAATTGGATTAGTAAGTATGCAGATGATACTAAGATAGGTGGGGTTGCGGGTAATGAAGAAGAGTTTCAAAGTCTACAGAGAGATTTATGCCAGTTGGAAGAGTGGGCTGAAAGATGGCAGATGGAGTTTAATGCTGATAAGTGTGAGGTGCTACATCTTGGCAGGACAAATCAAAATAGGACGTACATGGTAAATGGTAGGGAATTGAAGAATGTAGGTGAACAGAGGGATCTGGGAATAACTGTGCACAGTTCCATGAAAGTGGAATCTCATGTAGATAGGGTGGTAAAGAAAGCTTTTGGTGTGCTGGCCTTTATAAATCAGAGCATTGAGTATAGAAGTTGGGATGTAATGTTAAAATTGTACAAGGCATTGGTGAGGCCAATTCTGGAGTATGGTGTACAATTTTGGTCGCCTAATTATAGGAAGGATGTCAACAAAGTAGAGAGAGTACAGAGGAGATTTACTAGAATGTTGCCTGGGTTTCAGCAACTAAGTTACAGAGAAAGGTTGAACAAGTTAGGGCTTTATTCTTTGGAGCGCAGAAGGTTAAGGGGGGACTTGATAGAGGTTTTTAAAATGATGAGAGGGATAGACAGAGTTGACGTGGAAAAGCTTTTCCCACTGAGAGTAGGGAAGATTCAAACAAGGGGACATGACTTGAGAATTAAGGGACTGAAGTTTAGGGGTAACATGAGGGGGAACTTCTTTACTCAGAGAGTGGTAGCTGTGTGGAATGAGCTTCCAGTGAAGGTGGTGGAGGCAGGTTCGTTTTTATCTTTAAAAATAAATTGGATAGTTATATGGATGGGAAAGGAATGGAGGGTTATGGTCTGAGCGCAGGTATATGGGACTAGGGGAGATTATGTGTTCGGCACGGACTAGAGGGGTCGAGATGGCCTGTTTCCGTGCTGTAATTGTTATATATATGTTATATAGGAATCCTCTACCACAGAAGGCTGTGGAGGCCACGTCACAAAATATATTTAAGGAGATAGATTTCTAGATACAAAAAATATTACAGGGTATGGGGTAAGAGCTTGAATTTGGTATTGAGATAGAAGATCAGCCATTATAAATGTTGAAGGGCCGAATGTCCTTCTCCTGAGCCTAATTTTCAGTGTTACTAACTATTAAACATATTATAACAGGCATTCATTTTCCTTTGTTCAATCATTTTCCTTTGTTCAAACTTTAGAAATAAAGCTGTTAAAACTTAGTCGGACTCCAGGGAGAAATTCAGTGACTGCACAACACGTCACCTTTGCTATTCTGAGAGATTCTCATAAAGCTTGCACATATCACAGGCTGGCTGTTTGAATGTCAAATTTGGATTGCAATAAACTCTAACAGACAACCAAATTGAATGGCTTTGAGTGGGGAGAATAACAGAGTTGATTTTAGATTTGAAGTCAAAATTATTTTCCATTCATTTTTGCCGACTAGAATGTATAAAAGATTTGCCTTGGTACAGATCACCTTGAAACTATTGCCGATATATTTAAACACATGACTACGTCATTAATATCCTTCAACGCAGTGAAAACAAATCCAGTCTAGGATAGTTGTGACTCCAATCCTGGACCCGAAAATCATAGAAATGTACCACCATTCCTACGTTTTAGATTAATCCCCACGAGTGCTCCTGATCTCTCTAGCCTTGGCAGATATGCCATTTTGTATGTGGCTCCCTTCTGGGTCACGTGTTTTTAAGGATGGTTGGTAGAGTCTGTGCTGGCTGCCGCGACACCTTACAAATTCATGTAAATGATTTCCCCCGCTAGTGGGGGTGCCAACAACTCTCAGATCGTCCGGTAGGGGGCCAGCCACCCATTGCGGACCATGCAACGGGACACCCGCGCGCCATGAGAGAGCAGGGAGGGACCTGCTCGCAACCACAAAAGCAAGGTGGGTGGTCGAAAAATGAGGTGGGCCTTAGAAGAGCGAGGGTGGCCATTGAAGAGCTAGGAGGGCCATCGAAGAACGAGGAGGGCCATCGGAGAGAGAGAGTAGGGGCATCGGAGAGATAGACGGGCCATCGGAGAGAGAGAGTAGGGGCATCGGAGAGATAGACGGGCCATCGGAGAGAGAGAGTAGGGGCATCGGAGAGATAGACGGGCCATCAGAGAGAGAGAGTAGGGGCATCGGAGAGCGAGGAGGGGACCGACGAGAGCCATCAAAGAGCGAGGAAGGCCATCGGAATGTGAGGAAGATCGCCAAGAACGAAGGAGGACCCGGTGGGAGGGGCACTGAGGTTGAATGGGAACCAGCGGAGGGGGTTGGGGGGAGAGTTGCTGCCACATATGGTAGCAGGAAGTAGATAGGACTGTTCAGTGAACTTTTGTAACTTTGTCAGCTCCAAAACGTGGCCACACTTGTGTACTGCTTCGGTGAGGTCTGCTGATTTTACCAGGTTGTATGTAAAATAACAAGAGGAGTTGAGTATAGGAGCAAAGAGATTCATAACAACAGGAGTTGAGTATTTGGGCAAAGAGGTCCTTCTGCACTTGTACAGGGCCTTAGTGAGGCCACACCTGGAGTATTTGTGTGCAGTTTGGTCTCCAAATTTGAGGAAGGACATTCTTGCTATTGAGGGAGTGCAGTGTAGGTTCACGAGGTTAATTCCCGGGATGGCGGGACTGTCATATGTTGATAGAATGGAGCGACTGGACTCTGGAATTTGGAAGGATGAGAGGGTATCTTATTGAAACATATAAGATTATTAAAGGATTGGACACGCTAGAGGCAGGAAACATGTTCCCAGTGTTGGGTGAGTCCAGAACCAGGAGCCACAGTTTAAGAATAAGGGGTAGGTCATTTACAAAGGAGATGAGGAAAACCTTTTTTACCCAAAGAATTGTGGATCTGTAGAATTCTCTGCCTCAGAAGGCAGTGGAGGCCAATTCACTGGATGTTTTCAAGAGAGAGTTAGATAGAGAGCTCTTAAAGATAGCGGAGTTAGGGGATACAGGAGGGCTGTGATTGGAAACTAAATATTCCAGGATTTCATTGCTTCAGGTGTGATAGAATTGGAGGGGCAAGAGGTGGAGGTGTTGCATTGCTTATCAGGGAAGATATTACAGCAGTGCTTTGGCAGGATAGATTAGAGGGCTCGTCTAGGGAGGCTATTTGGGTGGAACTGAGAAATGGGAAAGGGGTATCAACACTTATAGGGGTGTATTATAGACCGCCAAATGGGGAGCAAGAATTGGAAGAGCAAATATGTAAGGAGATAGCAGATATTAGTAGTAAGCACAAGGTAGTGATTGTGGGAGATTTCAATTTTCCACACAGACTGGGAAACACATTCTGTAAATGGGCTGGATGGGTTGGAGTTTGTAAAATGTGTGCAGGATAGTTTTTTGCAGCAATACATAGAAGTACCTACTAGAGAAGGGGCGGTGCTGGACCTCCTGTTAGGAAATGAGACGGGTCAGGTGGCAGAGGTATGCGTTGGGGAACAGTTCGGGACCAGTGATCACAATACCATTAGTTTCAATATAATTATGGAGAGGGTCAGAACTGGACCTAGGGCTGAGAATTTTGATTGGAGAAAGGCTAACTTTGAGGAGATGCGAAAGGATTTAAAAGGAGTAAATTGGGACTTTTTGTTTTATGGGAAAGATGTGGAAGAGAAATGGAGTACATTTAAAGGTGAAATTTTAAGAGTACAGAATCTTTATGTCCCTGTTCGGTTGAAAGGAAATAGTAAAAATCGGAAAGAGCCATGGTTTTCAAGGGAAATTGGACACTTGGTTCGGAAAAAGAGGGAGATCTTCAATAACTATAGGCAGCATGGAGTAAATGAGGTGCTTGAGGAGTATAAAGAATGTAAAAAGAATCTTAAGAAAGAAATTAGAAAAGCTAAAAGAAGATATGAGGTTGCTTTGGCTAGTAAGGTGAAAGTAAGCCCAAAGGGTTTCTACAGCTATATTAATAGCAAAAGGATAACGAGGGATAAAATTGGTCCATTAGAGAGTCAGAGTGAACAGCTATCTGCAGAGCCAAAAGAGATGGGGGAGATATTGAACAATTTATTTTCTTCGGTATTCACCAAGGAGAAGGATATTGAATTATGTGAGGTAAGGGAAACAAGTAGAGTAGCTATGGAAACTATGAGATTCAAAGAAGAGGAAGTACTGACACTTTTGAGAAATATAAAAGTGGATAAGTCTCCAGGTCCGGACAGGATATTCCCTAGGACATTGAGGGAAGTTAGTGAAGAAATAGCAGGGGCTATGACACAAATATTTCAAATGTCATTAGAAACGGGAATAGTGCCGGAGGATTGGCGTACTGCGCATGTTGTTCCATTGTTTAAAAAGGGGTCTAAGAGTAAACCTAGCAATTATAGACCTGTTAATTTGACGTCAGTGGTAGGGCAAATTAATGGAAAGGATACTTAGAGATAATATATATAAGCATCTGGATAAACAGGGTCTGATTAGGAACAGTCAACATGGATTTGTGCCTGGAAGGTCATGTTTGACTAATCTTCTTGAATTTTTTGAAGAGGTTACTCGGGAAATTGATGAGGGTAAAGCAGTGGATGTTGTATATATGGACTTCAGTAAGGCCTTTGACAAGGTTCCTCATGGAAGGTTGGTTAAGAAGGTTCAATGGTTGGGTATTAATGGTGGAGTAGCAAGATGGATTCAACAGTGGCTGAATGGGAGATGCCAGAGAGTAATGGTGGATGGTTGTTTGTCAGGTTGGAGGCCAGTGACTAGTGGGGTGCCACAGGGATCTGTGTTGGGTCCACTGTTGTTTGTCATGTACATCAATGATCTGGATGATGGTGTGGTAAATTGGATTAGTAAGTATGCAGATGATACTAAGATAGGTGGGGTTGTGGATAATGAAGTAGATTTTCAAAGTCTACAGAGAGATTTATGCCAGTTGGAAGAGTGGACTGAAAGATGGCAGATGGAGTTTAATGCTGATAAGTGTGAGGTGCTACATCTTGGCAGGACAAATCAAAATAGGACGTACATGGTAAATGGTAGGCAATTGAAGAATGCAGGTGAACAGAGGGATCTGGGAATAACTGTGCACAGTGCCCTGAAAGTGGAATCTCATGTAGATAGGGTGGTAAAGAAAGCTTTTGGTGTGCTGGCCTTTATAAATCAGAGCATTGAGTATAGAAGTTGGGATGTAATGTTAAAATTGTACAAGGCATTGGTGAGGCCAATTCTGGAGTATGGGGTACAATTTAGGTCGCCTAATTATAGGAAGGATGTCAACAAAATAGAGAGAGTACAGAGGAGATTTACTAGAATGTTGCCTGGGTTTCAGCAACTAAGTTACAGAGAAAGGTTGAACAAGTTAGGGCTTTATTCTTTGGAGCGCAGAAGGTTAAGGGGGGACTTGATAGAGGTCTTTAAAATGATGAGAGGGATAGACAGAGTTGACGTGGATAAGCTTTTCCCACTGAGAGTAGGGAAGATTCAAACAAGGGGACATGACTTGAGAATTAAGGGACAGAAGTTTAGGGGTAACATGAGGGGGAACTTCTTTACTCAGAGAGTGGCAGCTGTGTGGAATGAACTTCCAGTGAAGGTGGTGGAGGCAGGTTCGTTTTTATAATTTAAAAATAAATTGGATAGTTATATGGACGGGAAAGGAATGGAGGGTTATGGTCTGAGCGCAGGTATATGGGACTAGGGGAGAATACGTGTTCGGCACGGACTAGAAGGGTCGAGATGGCCTGTTTCCGTGCTGTAATTGTTATATGGTTATATATATGGTTATACGGTGAGAAGGCAAGAACGTGGTACTGATTGTGGATGATCAGCCTTGATCACAGTGAATGGCGGTGCTGGCTCGAAGGGCCAAATGGCCTACTACTGCGCCTATTGTCTGTATATTATTATAAAACTGATCTTGGATGTTTAATTATGTGTTTGTTTACTTGAGTCTTTTTATTTGATTCACATCTTCTCGAAAACCCGACGCGGTAACGGTGAAATATTCCTGGTAGAGATTTACCTCATGATCTCAAAAATCACCTCATCTGAAAATTTGATTTATTATTTCCCGAGTTATTTCTTCAAATTCTTCACCATCTGAAATCTTTTTAAAATCTAACGAGCTGAAGCGAGCTGATAACTTCACAATGCCTCTGCTGTTCTCGCTCACAGCCAACCGGCTGGCCGTCCACAGCCCAGCCGCCCTCCCCCCCAACCCTTCTGGATTGAAACCGCTGATGAGTTATGTTACCCTCCCCCCGACTCACAGTCATTTTGTCGCCTCCTGACTCGCTGTCGATTAGCACTTGCCCAGCCTTCCACAGCCCAGCCGCTGATCACGAAGTACGCTCGCACCTCGGCTCGGGTTTCCCGAGAGAACCCGAGTGATGATGATGCGAAGAGCAAGCTTTCATTTCCATAACATTCATGACCACCGCGCACCACCCGCAGCCCAGCAGAGGTCCTGAGAGCTGCCGAGGCCCGCCACCCGCTCGCATCGGCCCCGTCCGCGCCGCCCGCTTGCCGAGTTCGTCCGTGCTCTCCCTCACTCTCCCCCTCTACCCCTTCCCCCTCCTCTCCCCCTCTCCACCTCTTGCCCCTCCTCTCCCCCCTCCTCTCTCCCCCTCCCCCTCCGCTCTCCCCTCTCCTCGCCCCCACTCTCCCCTCTCTCTGATCCTCTCTCCCCCTCCCTCCCCCCACCCCTCTCCCCCTCCCTCCCACCCTCCTCCCTCCCTCCACCCCTCTCCCCCTCCCTCCCACCCCCCTCCACCCCCTCCCCCCTCCACCCCACCCTCCTCTCTTCCCTCTCCCTCCTCCTCCCCTTCTCTCCCCCTTCCCCCTCTCCTCCCCTTCCACCTTTCCCCCCCTCTCTCTCCCCCTTCCACCCCTCCCCTCTCCGCCCCCCTCACCATCTCCTCCCTCTCCTCTCCCCCTCCTCGCCTCTCCCCCCCTCCACCCCCCCCCCCTCTCCCCCCCTCTGCCCCACTCTCTCTGCCCCTCAAGATAGGACAGGGAGGGGTAAAAGGAGCCAACGAATAATATTAATATAATATCAAGGGGGTGGTTAGTGTGTGTGTGAGACGCCGCAGGCCTCCTCCCCCCCTGAGGGGACGGGACCCAACGGGTCCCCTTTGGTCTAGTTGTCTATAAAGCATTCCACTGTACCTAGGTACATGGACAATAAAGTATCATTGAATTCCAGATCCCCACTGAGAGAAATACTCCCCTCTTTACCTCACAGAATGTAGAGCAGTATGGACTGATTTCTGGGGAAAGAAAATTGAGTCAGCAGACCTCTATTCTCTAAATTTGAACAGTGACTTTATTTGAAGCTTTCAATATGTTTAGGAGGCTTGACAGGGTGTAAGTGAGGAGGATGTTTCCTCTGCCTAAGAAGCCATAACTATGGATCACATTAAAAACAAGTGTCAAGCCATTTAGGACTGAATCTTCTTAAGTGAGAGGGAAGACAGTGAATCTTTAGAATTCTATGCCCTAGCGGGGAGGTGCAGGTGGGGGAAGTTGTTGAGGCTCAAATTTTGATTGCATTCAGAATGGAGTTTGATAGAATTCTAGTTATTGGTGTAATCAAATGAGAACCAAACAATGGTTGAGATGGAAAATCAGAAGTTGAATGGTGACGTAGATTTGAGGAGCCAAGTAGCTTACCTTTTATTACTTATGTTCTATAGTCATTAACTAATATGCAGTTCAAGCAGAACATACAAGTGCTTAAAAAGAACTCTGGTCATGTTACTTTCTCAGAGGACATGCAAACATATTTATATTTCTCCCCAGCAGAAACAGTACAAATAGACTGGATTGCCATAAACTATCTTGCAGTGAGTAGGACATGGACAATACATTGCCCACTGCTTAACCTCCTCATCGGTTCCTGCTCTCTGCTGTGTCAGACAGACAGCTGTGAGGACACTCCCTGTACTCGGAAGTTTACTGCAAACTTCTTTGCTCCTGTGTGAATCATGCTGGTTCCAAATGAAAAGAGGACTGGTTATTTTGATCAGTACACGTGTCAAAGTTGTCCAATGTAATTGCAGTCTAATGTGGAACCCTAAGGAAATATTGATGCTGGAGGCACTGAATTGTGTAAACCTAATATTGGGTATATTTAATTAACCATTCAATAATTAACTCCCTGCAGAGAACGCTTGGTCCTTGTGTGTGCCTGTGCTGTTGAAATCTGGATATTTGTGGTATTTTTCTGATTTGTATTTATTTGGCATCTTTCACTACTGCATGGACTTTCAAAGCAAAAAGTCAAAAGCCCTGTCAGAAACATAGCAGCCAAGAAGAAGACAGCATAATCCCAAAAGGAGCAACAAATTAATAGCTGAGTCTCACGTTGCGAGTTGACACAAGAGGTGCCCCGAGTTAAAACTCGTGGTAATAACGTACGATTAACGTATGGAACTCGTGGATGCAACTTAGAGACTCGTGGCGCTAACGGCAGGTACTCGTGAAACTTGTCAACTCTTGCAAAAATTCAAACATGTTTAAAATTTTTCACGAGTCAATTTTACTCTTGTGGTTAAGAATTGAAACATTTGAACTCATTGTAAGAACGTAGTGGCCCGTGCGTTTACCTTAGTGTATCGCGAGTCTACCGTGGGAACTCTTTAACTCAGCGGGCAGGCAGCAGCAGATTGTCGCTCCCTTCAGTTTCCCAGCGACAATCACCTGCCATAACGCGAGAGAGATCATGCACTGTTGTAGGTCTCCTTTGCACGTCGGCGTTTCTGTCTTTCTCCACTCATTGTTGGCCCTATCTGTCACCCCTCTGCTTCCCGGCCATGTGTGTGACCCCTTCCCTCCCCTCTCCAGCTCCCCGCCCATTGCACCGGCGCGGGGGCTTTGCACTGTCTTCACGTCGACGATGCCAGCAGGTCAGTGCCAGTCGCCCCGGGGCAGTCGCTCCCTTCAGTTTCCCAGGGGGTCGGGACAAGATCCCCCTCATCTCGGGCTGTGGGCGAACTGCCACTTGTCGCCGTAGCGTCCCATCGGGGAGCGAGTTCCTCTGGAGTTGGAGCGGGGCTGGGCTGGACCGCCCTTGCCCCCTCCCTCTGCAACTGCAAACAACCCCACTCTCCTGCTCACCCAACCCTCCCCCCCCCCCACCCCCCCCACTTTCCCTCCCAACTCCAGTCCCGTCCCGACCCCCTGGGAAACTGAAGGGAGCGACTGCCCCGGGGCGACTGGCACTGACCTGCTGGCATCGCCGATGTGAAGACAGTGCAAAGCCCCCGCGCCCGGTGCAATGGGCGGGGAGCTGGAGAGGGGAGGGAAGGGGTCACACACATGGCCGGGAAGCAGAGGGGTGTAGGTGGGGGTGGTGACAGATAGGGCCAACAATGAGTGGAGAAAGACAGAAACACCGACGTGCAAAGGAGACCTACAACAGTGCATGATCTCTCTCGCGTTATGGCGGGTGATTGTCGCCTGCCCGCTGTTCCTGACGCTAAAGCCTTGGGATCGTTGCCCTTCGTGTTGGCGTGGAGGGGGAGGGGGGTATTGTGCTGTTTGATCGCCCCCTGCTATCCCAGGGACAGGGAGACACAGCGGCTTTTGAGACTGGTGGGCAATCACTTCCAAAGTGTCTGCCCACACAGTCAGTACACCTCTCCTACACTTGTCTCCCGCACTAAGATCATCCCGCAGAGAATGATCCCAGCCTAACCCAAGAGCCATGTCACCCCAGACAGATTAATGCCGCCCCCCCCCCCCAACCTCTCTCCACCTCAACTCACGCTTGGGCACCAAAGCAGCTCAGGAGGCGAACCCTGAGCTCCGTCTCACAACAATCTGATGTGCACATCCGTCCACATTCAAAGATTTAATCTCCCGTCTCCCCGCAGTGTGTAGACATGGCAGTAAATTCAATTAAAACATATCAAACCTGTGTGTTTCAAACAAATCATAAGTATAACTGCTCTGGCACTGGATGGTGCGCATTTTCCCTTTGTAGGTCACATCAATAGATGCGGCCGCGCTGAATTCTATCTTTAAAACAAAGCCACAGGATGGAGAGGTCTTCTTTAACACTGTTGCTTATTAAAACAAACCTTCAATCAGGATTGGCTCAAGAGTAACTCGGGAGACGAACTTGGAACATCGCAGAAATGACAGGTAAACGGCAAACTTGTCATACCCGTGGGAACTCGGTTAAACTCTTGATCATACACTTGCAATCTCGTACACAACCACGAGTCTTTCACTCGGGGTACCTCTTGTGTCAACTCGCAACGTGAGACTCAGCTTTAAACGAGCAAGTAATCTGTATGTCCTAGGATACTATGTAAAGAAAAGGAACTGCAGATGCTGATTTATACCAAAGATCGACACAAAATGCTGGAGTAACTCAGCGGGTCAGACAGCATCTCTGGAGAAAATGGATAGGTGATGTTTTGGGTCGGGATCCTTCTTCAGACTGATTGTAGGGGGGGAAGGGGACTGGAGCAAGAAAAGACTAGGGTAAATCAGGGCTGGCATCAGATGACATCAGGCAGAGTGGTTCCCTGATAGGCCAATTGTTGGCTATGGACAATGTGATAGCAATAGGGATACATCTGGTTAACCACCTTTTATTGGAGGAAGGGGGGAGGAAGGGGGGATGGGCGTGTTCATATAACATACCTAACATTACCTAACTTAGGTTCATATAACTTGCCTAAAACTCTGGCAATGGAAGAGGCCCAGGACACTCTAGCAATATACGAGGATACTATTGCCCGATGCACCAGGTTAAAATGTTGTACTCTTCAGAATGTTATGGTGGACTTGATTTCACAGTTCATTCAATAGATGGCACCTCAAGCCCAGTGGCACTCTTTCAGTACTATTCTGGCGGTTCAGCTTTGATTTTTTGCATTCAAATCTCAGGAGTGGGAGTGCAGTTGCGTCTTAATAGGGTAGGATGAGACCTTTCCATTCTCTTCCCTTTTTACCAGCATGGTCTTGATAAAGATACCACAAAGGCAATAATCCATCTTGGCAATTGGTTTCATTTGCTGAATAATGTTATTGGTGTTGGCCAGAAATAATATGATGTCCTTCATCACAGAGCTTTTTATTAAAATTGATTCATTTTGGGAGATCTGCGCATCACTGGCACATCCACCATTTATGACTTATCTGAGAAAGTGATGCCTTGAGGCTTAAACCACTGCTGTCCTTCTGGTGAAGGTGCTCCTACAGTGCTGGGCAGGAGGGATCTCCAGGATCCAGACCCAGTGATGACGAAGATTGGTCATATTTCCAGGTCAGGGTGGCGTACAACGTGGCGGGGAGCATGCAGTTGGTGTTGTGTAGGAAGGAACTGCAGATGCTGGTTTAAACCGAAGATAGACACAAAATGCTGGAGAAACTCAGCGGGACAGGCAGCATCTCTGCATGGAAGGAATGGGTGACATTTCGGGTCGAGACCCTTTCTGAAGATTCTGAAGAAGGGTCTCCACTCGAAACGTCACCCATTCCTTCGATCCAGAGATGCTGCCTGTCCCGCTGAGTTACTCCAGCATTTTGTGTCTATATACAGTTGGTGGTGTTGTCATTATCCTCATTTTAGACATTAGAGATAGAGATTTAGCGCGGAAATAGGCCCTTCGGCCCACTGAGTCCATGCCGGTCAGCATGGCAATTTTATAAAGCCAATTACAAACTACAAACCTGTTCATCTTTGGAGTTTGGGAGGAAACTGGAGCACCCGAAGAAAATCCACGTGGTCACAGGGAGAACATACAAACTCCATACAGACAACATCCATAGTTAGGATTGAACTCTGTCACTGTAAGGCAGCAACTCTACCTCCAGCGCCACCATGCCGTCCCATTTTGATAGAGGTCACCAGTTTGGGAGCATTGTTTTAGATTGGCCGACAGATGGCACAATGGGCTAAGTGTTCGGCTGGCAACCGGAAGGTAGCCGGTTCGAATCCCGCTTGGAGTGCATACTGTCGTTGTGTCCTTGGGCAAGACACTTCACCCACCTTTGCCTGTGTGTGAATGTGTGTGAGTGATTGGTGGTGGTCGGAGGGGCCGTAGGCGCAGATTGGCAGCCACGCTTCCGTCAGTCTGCCCCAGGGCAGCTGTGGCTACAGAAGTAGCTTACCATCACCGAGTGTGACTGAGGAGTGAATGAATAATGCGATGTAAAGCGCCTTGAGTATTAGAAAGGCGCTATATAAATCCCATCCATTATTATTATTATTGGGCACACTGCAGCTGCTGAGTGTGTTGGTAGAGGAAATGTATATTTAGGGAACAGGGATGAGGAGCCAGTCAGATGGCCGAATTTGCCCTGGATTGCGTCGTGCTTCTGGAATGTTGTTAGAACTGTACTCATTCAGGCAAGTAGAGGCTGTTCCATCCCACAACTCTTGAGTGTTTTGTAGACGATGGAAGGCATTTGGAGTGGTAGGAGGCAAGTTACTCCCTGCTTCTGACTAGAAATAATGTGGCTGGACATGTGGTTGTGTGGCTGGACATTTCAGTTCCTGGTTAAAGATGTGACCTTCTAGGACACAGATGATATGAACTCAGCACTTTGTAATGCCATTGAATGTCATGGCTAACTGGTTACTCTCTCTTGTGAAGAGCAACATTGCCTGGCACCTTCGCAGCCCCTATCTAATTGGAGACTTCTCAGCCTATGCTTGACGGTTGTGTAGGTGTTGCTGCATGTTGGTACAGTATATGTTCCTTCATTTGCTGAGGGGTTGCAAAATGAAATTGAACATTGTTCAATCGTGAGCGAAGGAAGGAGGGACATTGATGAAACAGTGAGGGTGGGCTGGACCCAGGACAGTGCCAAGCAGCCTCTTCTTTCCAGCTCTAGTGCACAGGCATTGCAGAATAAAGTAACATGGTAAAACTGGCCCATGTGGAAGATGGATTTACAGTGTTGTGACGGCAGAGTTCTGGTAGGCTTTGTCAGCTTCTGGGCTTACATAGGGTGTCCTTGGCATGAATTGGCATTAACTTGCAGTTAAACAATGCGTTTGAGGGTGTCTCGTTGTTAGTTCTGCTGAAAAGAACATTTCAAACACACATAGGAAACTTGCAGAGAACAGTGGGGAAGCTCTGACAAGCACCAATATGATGATCAGCAGATGATCAGTTTTACTACTCTGCCTTTTTCCCCAATGTGTGACATTTTGGATTTCTATGGCACTAATTTCAGTAATAGTACAATTACGGTACAATTGAGATTTCTATTATGTTTCTAAGAACAACTGGGATGGTGTGCTAGCTGATGCCCAGCTGGTTATTACAGAGTGTATTTGAAAAGCTAATTGTCATCACTGAGTTGGTAGATTTCACTGAGGCTTTTCTTGTCTATTCTCAGTTTATAATGTAGAAGCAGTGTATAAATTAGTCAGTACATTTTAGTCTCACAGCACTCACAACTGTACTGGAGGGGATCAATATCCTGGGAGGGAGTTTGCTATCGTTACTCAGGAGGGATTACACTATATTCACGTGGGGGAGCAGAAAGGAGACAGAGGAGAGGTTGGGGTCAAATACTAAGGTCAAATAGAACAAGATTAGCAGACAGGTGCATGGTAAAGAGAGAGGAAAGACCAGAGGTTTAAATTATTTATTTCAACGCTGGCGGCTTAACAAGTTTGGTGGATGAACACAGGGCGTGGATTCGCTCAAGGGACTAGGATATTATAGCCACAACAGAAAGATGATTGAGAGAAGGGCAGAGCTGGCAGCCCAACATTCCAGGGTATAGATGTTACAGGCATGATAGTAATGCAGGTAAGAGGGGAGAGGGGAGGTTCCTTTATAATCAGGGAGGACATAACTACAGTGCTCATTGAAGATCTACTCGGGGGATCTTCCAGTGAAGACACATGGGTAGAACTTAGAAACAGGAAAAGAATAGTGAGAATTACAGCAGATATGAAGGGAAATTGCCAATAACTACAAAAATAAAAGGATGTTTAAGAAGGAACTGCAGATTGATGCTGGAAAATCGAAGGTAGACAAAATTGCTGGAGATACTCAGCGGGTGAGGCAGCATCTATGGAGCGAAAGAAATAGGCGACGTTTCGGGTCGAAACCCTTCTTCGGACTGATGTGAGGGTGGGGGTGGGGCGGGAAGAAGAAAGGAAGAGGTGGAGCCAGGGGGTTGAGGGAGAGCTGAGAAGGGGAGGAGAAAGCAAGGACTACCTGAAATTAGAGAAGTCAATGTTCATACCGCTGGGATCCAAACGGCCAAGCGAAATATGAGGTGCTGCTCCTCCAATTTACGGTGGTCCTCACTCTGGCCATGGAGGAGGCCCAGGACAGAAAGGTCGGATTCGGAATGGGAGGGGGAGTTGAAGTGCTGAGCCACCGGGAGATCAGGTTGGTTATTGCGAACCGAGCGGAGGTGTTCGGCGAAGCGATCGCCAAGCCTACGCTTGGTCTCACCGATGTAGAGCAGCTGACATCTAGAGCAGCGGATGCAATAGATCAGATTGGAGGAGGTGCAGGTGAACCTCTGCCACACCTGGAAAGACTGCTTGGGTCCTTGAATGGCGTCAAGGGGGAAGGTAAAGTGACAAGTGTAGCATTTCTTGCGGTTGCAAGGGAAAGTGCCCGGAGAGGGGGTGGTTAGGGTGGGAAGGGATGAATTGACCACAGAGTTACGGACAGAGCGGTCTCAGCGGAAAGCAGACAGGGGAGGAGATGGGAAGATGTGGCAAGTGGTGGGATCACATTGGAGGTGACGAAAATGTCGGAGGATTATTTGTTGTATGTGACGGCTGGTAGGGTGGAAGGTGAGGTCAAGGGGGACTCTGCCCTTGTTACGAGTGGGGGGATGGGGAGAGAGAGCAGTGTCACGGGGTATAGAAGAGACTCTGGTGAGAGCCTCATCTATGGTAGAAGAGGGGGATCCCCCATTCCCTGAAGAATGAGGACATCTCCGATGCCCTGGTGTGGAACACCTCATCCTGGGTGCAGATGCGGCGTAGACGGAGGAATTGGGAGTAGGAGATGGAGTCCTTACAGGAAGCAGGGTGGGAAGAAGTGTAGTCCAGATAGCCATGGGAGTCAGTGGGTTTATAGCGGATGTCAGTCAGTAGTCTATCACTTGCGATAGAGATAGTGAGGTCAAGAAATGGTAGGGAAATGTCGGAAATGGTCCAGGTGTATTTGAGTGCCAGATGGAAGTTAGTGGTGAAATGGATGAAGTCTGTGAGTTGTGTGTGGGTACAGGAGGTAGCACCAATGCAGTCGTCGATGTAGCGGAGGTAGTTCGGGTATAGGGCCACGGTACGCCTAGAACAAGGATTGTTCGACGTACCCTACAAAGAGGCAGGCATAGCTGGGGCCCATGCGTGTGCCCATAGCTACGCCTTGTATTTGGAGGTAATGGGAGGAGTCAAACTAAAAGTTATTGAGGGTAAGGACCAGCTCCGCTAGGCGGAGGAGAGTATCAGTTGACGGGGATTGGTTGGTTCTCCGGTCAAGGAAGAAACGGAGGGCTTTGAGACCCTCCTGGTGGGGGATGGAGGTGTAGAGTGATTGGACATCCATGGTGAAGATGATGGAATGGGGGCCTGGAAAACGGAAGTCCTGGAGTCGACGAAGAGCATGTGAGGTGTCTTGAACATAGGTATGGAGGCATTTAACCAGGGGGGATATGTGGAAATGTGGAACATAGGTAGGGAGGGATTTAACCACGAGGTATGTGGAAATACGTTCGGTCGGACACGAACAGGCAGAAACAATGGGTCTACCAGGACAGTCAGGTTTGGGGTTTTGGGGAAGGTAAAATCGGGCCGTGCGGGGCTGGGGAACGATGAGGTTGGAGGCTCGGGAGGGCAGGGAGCTGGAAGTGATGAAGCCAGTGATAGTGTTAGAGATAGTGGTCTGGTGCTCGTCTGTGGGGTCATGGACCAAGGATAAGTAGGAGGAGGTGTCTGAGAGTTGGCGCGTGGCCTCAGCCTTGTAGAGATCAGCGAGCCAAATAAAAGGATGATGTCTTTGAAATTTATGAATTTGAAGACATGATGTCTTTGAAAAAAGCCTTTTAGTCTACAATGTCTGTGCCAAACATGAAGCCAAGTTAAATGAATCTCCTCTGCCTACACATTATTACCAATTATCTTGGAGGAAGGAGCCAAAGGATAGTTGTGGCCTGTTTCCACGCTGTATCTTTCATTCAATTCATTTAATCAAGCTACAAATGTTACTGGATGTCAAAGATTGGGCATTCTCAGACAGTTAGGTTAAGCAACAGGTTTGAGAGTCTGCGTTTACAGTTAGCAATGTGCTGAGCGCTCCTCCATTGCACCATATAGCACCGGCCTTTCCTCCAGGAACAGACTGCCAGCAGAAGGCTGCACCACAGACCATGTATGAATTACAAGGTGGTCCAAAGCCAGCAAATTAAAGGGGCAGCAGAAGATCTGCTCGATGTAATTTGGCTGTAAGTGGGGCGATCGACATTGATGATTGTTTGGCAGCAAGGAAAGGGAAGATCAGGAAGAAATTAATTCCTCAATGAAAGCATTCAAATGATGTCAAACTATAAACAGGTAGTTTCTTGGCTCTTGATTGCAATTGTGGAGGTTTTATTTTAGTTTAGAGATACAGCGTAGAAACAGGACCATCGGCCCACCTAGTCCGCACCGACCAGCGATCCACGCACATTAACACACACTAGGAACAATTTACACTTATACCAAGCCAATTTACACTTATACAAACCTGTAGGTCTTTGGAATGTGGGAGGAAACCGAATGTCTTGGAGAAAACCCATGTAGGTCACGGGGAGAACGTACAAACTCCGTGCAGACATCACCAGTAGTCTTGATCGATCCCAGGTCTCTGGTGCCGCAAGCGTTGTAAGGCAGCAACTCTACCGCTGCACCACCATGCTGTGCAAAGTGAATGCATTCTTCATTCAGAACAGGGAGGCCTGGTGCTTGCCACTGCAGGTGCAACAACCCCTTTTAAGTAAGTTTCAGAAAGGACAGCTATGAGGAAAGGCTCCACTAAGAGCGTTGACCTGATGAAGGTCTTTATAAATTCTGAAGCAGTTTGAGTGGAAGTACATGGAGAAGTAGCTTGCAGCACAGAGGAGAGTTTGGAAATAGCGGCCAAAAATATTAAAGGAATAGGATTAATAATCCTAATGGGGAATTAGAAGAATCAAATTATTTTCTCCCAGAGTGATGAGAGCACAGAATTCACTGCTCTAGTCACTACAAAAGTATTTTATCGGGTGCAAGATATCTTTGGACAGAGTGAAGGGATGAGAAGAGCTCCAATGACCTGTCACTATTTCCTTTTCACTTGGAGTGATTGAGGCACGCATTGCAGATGGATACAAGGGTAAACTAGATGTGTAGATAAAGGGAAAAGGAATATGAAAATATATCACGACAACTGGAGGTGGCTGGTGCATTAACACATGCATCATTCTAACAAAGGGTCACAGACCCAAAATATTAACTCGAGTTCCCTTTCCACAGATGCTGTCTGACCCGCTGAGTGTTTCCAGCATTTTCTGTTTTTATTTTAATCTCAGATTTCCAACATCTCCAGCTCGTCTGGAGAAGGGTCCCAACGCGAAGCATCGCTCGTCCATTCCCTCCACAGATGCTGCCTAACCTGCTGAGTTACTCCAGCACTTTTTTGCACAAGATTCCAACATCTGCAGTTCCTCCAGCCCCTATCTGCAGCTATGCCCGAACCTCCAGACTCAGGAACAGCTTCATTCCCAGAGCTATGGCGGCTCTGAACCGGCCCTCCTGACTACCCCCCATCCCCCCTGGACTGTCTCCCTCGGATGGTCACGTCGCACAGACACATCTGCACTTTAGTCTGTTGAACTGTTTTGACTATTTTACTGTTCTTTTTACAATCCATGTTCTCGGGATATCTAAATCTAAATGTTATTAGTTATTTATGTTATGACATTGGATGGAAGCTGCATACCAAATCTCGTTGCTCTTATGTGCAATGACAATAAAAGATATTATTATTATTATTATTATTATTATTATTATTTAAAGTGTGTGGATTTGCGGGTGACTTCATTTAACAATGCAACCCCGTTTGGCAGGTCGACGACATCTTGGGAGAAGACAGTGATAATGAAAGTGAGAGTGAGAAAGAAGAGAAGTTGAAGGAGCACCAGGAACAGCCCCAGGAGGAGGTGCAACAGCCACAGCAACTGAGTGGCGAACACGGAGTGACAAAAAATCTGAAGACGGAAGTGGAAACAAGGCCTAAGTCATCATCCAGTGAAGGAAGCTTACCGGGCACAGCTGTCAGGTAGGTTGTGCCTTGTTCTTACATCTGGAAGCATATATTACCACTAATGCAGCCATTTGCTAGAAGTTTAATTTTGCCTTTGTTCTGCTTTGGACTTCAATGCTTCCCATGAGTTTCTTAAAAGCTTCCATCAAACCTGCCACTCAAGCAATTCCCAGAGGTTTTCTATCACTTTGACTTTGAAGGCTGTTGATTCCAGTCACTAAAAGCTCCAAGGTTTTGTTCTGCAAATGTTTGCGGAGTGGAATTTCTGTGCAGAAATTCATCCCCTGAGATACGTACGATGCCACTGACAAGGTATCGCTGGCCCACGGATCCCCTTTTCTTTAAAGTCAGGGGAAGTGAACTTTAGAATGCCGTTGAACATACATGTATTACATCTTTGAGTGTTTTGTGCATATAAAATTGACACACACTTGAGGAAGGGGGATTTGCTGAGTTGTGAACAAAGAGATGTGGTACTAATTGTCTCGCAGCTTCAGTGGCTGAGATTCAATCTTTTGACCTCCAACGTTGTGTGGAATTTACACACCTCTCTTTGGACAAGTGGTTTCCTTGGGAGCTCTGTTTTTCTCCCATATTTCAATGAAGTGCAGGTTGGTAGGTTATTTGGCAAACTGTCAATTGCCCTTAGTTGTAGGGAATTTGTAGAATCTAGGAGAGAGTTAGTGGGAAAGCGGGGGAATAGTGTAAAAGGAAAATTAGCGGGGGAGCGCTCTGAGAGCTGGCCTAGACTTAATGGATCGAATGGCCTCTTTCTATGTAATTTGGAAATTACAGTAGATAGTGCTTTCAACGGGTCAATAAAAATACAGTAGCCCAAGTGATGGCCTCCTGTGCTGTAACTTTCCTGGAGACTAAGGTGGGAAGGAGCCATGAAGTAAACGCATGCATGCCGACCAAACTGATGATGCAAAGTCTGTATTCATTTCATTAGAATTGGGGTGGGGCAACAGTTCTGGCTTTGACATCAAGACTTGAATCAGTAAATGAGTAAAAAAAATAATTATGTTATGCTGCAGCTGGAATAAGAGTTCAGCTTTTATTTCATTCTTTCCTGGATTGCACAAAGATTAAGTATTATCAAAGTTTCTCGATGAAAGCTTCGAGTTTGAGGCCTATACTTAGCTGTTGCCTAGCAGATAGCAGAAAACCATGGCAACAGACTTCAGAGAATCCAGCAATCTTTCTTGGATGAGACTTTCTGGGAAACATATTTACTTTTAAAATTGCGTATATTTCCTGTCATTAAATCTGCGGCTTGTTAAATCACTACTTCTGGAGTTCATAAACATCGAGTATCAGTTTTGAATGGATATTTTTAAGGGAGTAGTGGTTATCTGGGTGGTGGGTAAATATTTTACCTTTTTTAATATTACACTAAAGTGAGTTTAAATGAAAAGCTCTTTCAGAATCCTAGCACAGAATGGCCTGCTTCCTTTGTTGTAAAGTCCAAGGTTGTAAAGTGCTTAGTTTCTTCTCGAGATGAATGCACCTTCAAACTACGTTTGATCCATGGTTGCAGATGGAGAAGCCACACAGACGTGGACCAAATGGTTCAATGCTTCCTGCTTGTGTTTATTGATGTTGACTGGAAATAGCCGTTTTAATTGTTGTACCATTATTATGTCTGCGTGACTAACACTAGGAGATTTTAGTAATACAATCGGTTAGCCTGTGTAACTAAAAGGCATCGCAGGTAGTTCTGCGTTAAGGCATGTTTCCATACTGCAAATTGGATATAATGCGATTGATGGCTTAGGGAACACAATTTACAGAGTGTAGGCTGAATTGCTTATAATGCAATTTCAATTAGGAACTAGCATGGAAGACAAACCCCTTGCCATTGCCGATCAAGGTGTCTCATCTACACCAGTCCCAACTGTCCGTGTTTGGCCCAAATCCCTTTAAACCTTCCTATCCACATACCTGTACAAATGTGTTTTAAATGATGTTGCAGTATCTGCCTCATCTGGCAGGTCGATAAGATCACCCTCACACCTCTATAAAATCACCCCTCAGCCTTCTGAAAAAGGAAATCCAAGTCCTAGATTGCCCGACTCTCCCCCTATATCTCAGGCTCTCAAATCCTGGTAACATCCTCGTGAATTGTCTCTGCACTCCATCCCACTTAACGATATCCTTCCTATAACTGAGTGACCAAAACTGAACACAATACTGTACTCCAAATGCAGCCTAACAAACGTCTTACACAACTTGTATAACATTATATCCCAACTTCCATACTTGATATTTTGACTGATGTCGGCCAATGTACCAAAAGCCTTCTTGACCACCCTGTCTACCTATGTCGCTACTCTCAGGGAACTACGTACCTGCCCTCCTCAATTTGTCTGCTCCACAACAGGGCCCTACCATTCACTGTGAAGGTCCCTCCTGGATTGACTTCCCAAAATGCAACCCCTCACACTTGTCTGCATTAAACTTCAATAACCTCAGCCCACTTATCCAGCTGATCAAAATCCTGCAGCAATTTTTGATAAGCATCTTCACTATATGATATCACCCACTTTTCATTTGCAAATTTACTAATCATGCCTTGTACATTCCCATCAAACCACGAACAGCAATGGGCTCAGCGATCCCTGAGCCACACCACTAGTCACAGGCCTCCAGCCTGAAAAACAACCTTCCACCATCACCCTCTACTTCCTACCATTGAGCCCATTACTGGTTTACAAGAAAAAATACCGCGAGATTGCCAATGCTCCAGCAAAATATCCTTCTCATTTTCCTCCTTTCACTTTCCCCTCTCCCCAATTCACTTCCTCCTCCCCCAACCTGCTCCACCCTCCCCGCCATGCTACCTCAGGCCCCACTTCCTTCCTCCTCTGCCCTACTCTCCCCTGCCCCAATCCCCACTCTCCTCACCCTCTCAGCTCACCCTTGCTCCACTCCCTCCCCCCTGCTTCCTTCTCCTCCATCTTCAATCTCTCCTCCCATAGCTTTCTCTTAATGCAGCAAGCTCCTATCCCCAGCTCTCTCCTAATCTCAGCTCCAACTATCCCCCCCCCACCCCCCTCCCCTGCCCCCCCAGCTCTTTCGACCTGAATCGCCTCCTCACTTTCTCTCCCCCCTCCCTCACATTCTAAGACCGCCTGGTATTCTCAGCATTTTCTTCTTTGATCTTGGTCCTGTGGGATGTTTCTAATTGCGCTGTAAGTGGCTTAGATTTAATAGTGCATGCAGAAATTATTGCTATAGTTTCAGGCATATTTGATAAAGTATTTGCATACAATACTTCCAATGTTTTTGTTTGGTAAGAAACGTGAATTTTGTTATACGGCAAATTGAATATTTTAAGTGCAAATATTATTTAACTGTTTACCTAATGAAGTGCTGTGAATATTTTAGATCTCATTTTCAATCATTATGACTTCTTATTTTGTACTATACTGACAATACTATACTTCTCTATACTAGACAAGGACAATAGAGGTTTATTGTCTCCAATTTCTCATTGTTAGTAACCACCGTAAAGTTACATGTACTCACAACGTCTCATCAACTGCAATGATCAAAGATTTTATGTTTTCTCTCTATCTTCACATTGAAGTCTCTTTCATTTTTTTATAAAAGAAAAATTCAATCCAATAATCCAACTGTGCAATAATCAAACTCGTGGAGGAACTCACAGTTATCGAGTTAAGGGTCTGTCCCACTTGGGCGTCATTTGCGCGCCATTTACGCGACCTCCAAAAATGTGGTCGTCGCGTTGTGACGCACGGGTAGCGTGTGGGTAGCGCGGGACGGGCGCATGGAGGAGTGTGGAGTTGCGCGCGGTATCGTGCGGCGCTCCAGGATTTCGCGCTGCATGAAATCGTCGCGCGCCACCAGCATGAGGTATTGCTTACGAAAGCGGACGTACTGCGCTCGCACGCTGACGTCCTGACCTCATACGTGTAGTGCGTGGTGACGCATGATTACGTCACCGTGCGTAACCATGTGCAGCCCATAGGCAGTCGGCCCGCCTTACCTGTCATGGATATAAGCCGCGCGATTTAAGAGTACATTGTGGATAATTATTTAGCATTTTCAGAAATGGGAATGTTGGCAATCTTTGGCAACAGGCAATTCACATGAGGAATGAGAAATTGAGGGTTTGGCAGATGTTTGTATTCAGAACGAGCTGGAAATCCTTGCACACTAATTCCTGAAAGGTTACATACCAATATAGCAATGGAAGAGCAAACCAGATAAGTGATACAAAATGCTGGAGTAACTCAGCGGGACCGGCAGCATCTCTGGAGAGAAGCAATGGGTGACGTTTCGGGTCGAGACCCTTCTTCAGACTGAAGAAGAGTCTCGACCCGAAACATCATCCATTCCTTCTCTCCAGAGATGCTGCCTGTCCCGCCGAGTTACTCCTGCATTTTGTGTCTATCTACAATTTAAACCAGCATCTGCAGTTCCTTCCTACAGATTAATTTGGTCTGCAGCTTGCTATGTTTCATTCACCTCTTTTTTTGAATAGCGGCATTACATCTGCAGTTTTCCAATTGCTAGAACCACTCAAGAAACTGGAACATTTTAGAAAATCACCATAAATATCATAAACTGGGTAAATATCATAAACTGGGTATTCAATTGACGTCACGCACTCCAGACGGCTGTGCTGACGCATGATGACGCGCGCGACAGTCACGTAAATGACGGCCCTTTACAGTCTGTTTTTGCTCTGGTGCTCCTTCAGCTATTTGTGTTTTGCTCGAGGTTCCTGCATCTGCAGCCTATTGTGTCTCCATAATCCAACTGTGTTTGTTTCTGGTAAAATATCTCACTGTTCATAATTAGGACTGAAAAAAAATAGATGTGTCAATTATTTTGTGTTCAGATTTTCAGAGAAATAATTTTTTGTGGCAAAAAATATGAACAGATGAGTTTTTTACCCATGTTTAGTATTCATTGGCAGTTCTGTGTGCTGTTTTAACTAATTAACCTAGATTTTGCTTTCAGCAATGAAGTCTCCACACTCGCTGCCTTCCTCGAACAATGGTGCCCATAAACGTCTTGTAATCTAGACAGAGATCGGTAGATATTTGGATATTAAATGAATTTTAGAATGTATTGGTGGCAATTTATTATTATGATGTGCATTGATATATAGTTTAAACTTTGTTTTGCGTGCTCTCCAGACAAATCATGCCTGGGTACAATCATGTGCGATCAGTGGATATTTTTAAGGCAGTGATAGATTCTTGTTTAGTACGGGTGTCAGAGGATATAGGGAGAAGGCAGGAGAATGGGGTTCGGACGGAGAGATAGATCAGCCATGATTGAATGGTGAAGTAGACTTGCTGGGCTGAATGGCCTAAGTCTACCCCTATTCCTTATGACCTTATTAGTGCAGGAATATGGCACTGAGGTAAAGATGGGCAGAGGTGTTGCCTGACCCGCTGAGTTACTCCAGCTCTTTGTATCCTTTCTTTGTAAGTAAGTAAGTAAGTAAATTTTATTTATATAGCACGTTTAAATCAACTCGCGTTGAAACCAAAATGCTTTACATAAAATAAATAATAAAAGAAATAATAAAGTTTCCATACATCCATAGAAAAATTAAAAATCAGAAAAATGACACAACACATTATAGAATTGAACAAGAACGTCCCCCCACAACAGAATCAACATTTTCTACTGTGGGGAAAGGCAACAAAAAGTTAAGTCCTTTTCCTCTATGAAACACCCGAGGTTGGGGCCTATTTGTGGCCTCCACAGCCAGTCCGATGTTTTCAGGCCATCCTTGCCGGAAAGCTGGAACTCCGGCGTCGGGTAAAACACTCCTCAGCGGCTTGGAAAATGTCTGGAGCGGCCGCTTCCTCCCCGGAGACTGTGGCACCCATAGTCCTCAGGCCACGTTGGCTGAAGCTCCGACTCTGGCGATCCCGGATCCCAGGATCCCAGACTCCGCGGTGTTCCAAATCCAGCACCGCCTGCGGCTGGACGCTCCGCAGTCACAGCTCCTCGATGTTGGAGTCGGCGGTCACCGCACTCCGGAGCTTACCGCACGGCGACCCGGTAAGGCATCGCCCGCTCCGTGTTGGTGGCCCAGCGCTGTGTCGACGCCGAAGCTGCAGTCCTGGCCGATCCCGACAGGAAACGCCGCTCCAGTTTCGATGGTAGGCCGCGAGGAAAGGGCGAAGAAGCAGCTCGGAGGGAACCGCCTCTCCGACTAGGTAGGGGACTAAGAAATAAAGTTTCCCCCTTCCCCTCCCCCACCCACTACCCACCACATAAAAGACTTCCAACTAACATTTGTTTTTTGACAGTGCCTGCAGTTTCTTGTTTCTACTAAAAGATAAACAAGTTCTTTAAGCATGGCAGAACAGACTCAAAGCGTCTGATGGCTGACTTCTAATTCTTCCACTTTCATGTATGTTCTTTGAAGCGCATTCTTCCACTTTGAGATGACAGTGAACACTGACAGATACTCCATTTGTGTTGCAAGCATTTAATTGTTATGCACTTGTTCAGAATATATTGGCTTTACTTTAATGAACTACTGCCAATGAGCAACATTAATGAGGAGTCAAATAAGCTCTTACAGAGAAGTGAATGTGAAAGTAGTTGTTTAGGGTTTATTTTTTATTGTTCAATTGTAATGTAGTCAGTAACTAATATAAAACAAATTGATGACAAAATTGAAACTTAGTTTAATGGAGAGATTAAGGGGGAAAAGGGTCAAAACCTGACGTCACCCATTTTAGGATGGAGGTGATGATTTGGTTGTGAATCTTCAGAATTCTGAATCTCGGAGTACAATCAAGGCAGATACCGCTCCCTCCGTAACTCCCTGGTCAATTCGTCCCTTCCCACCCAAACCACCCCCTCTAGTGGCACTTTCCCTTGCAACCGCAGGACAACACCGCCCAACACCTCCGCTCGGTTCGCAATAACCAACCTGATCTCCCGGTGGCTCAGCACTTCAACTCCCCCTCCCATTCCGAATCAGACCTTTCTGTCCTGGCCTCCTCCATGGCCAGAGTGAGGCCCACCGTAAATTGGAAGAGCAGTACCTCATATTTCGTTTGGGTAGTTTACACCCCAGCGGTATGAACATTGACTTCTCCAATTTCAGGTAGTCCCTGCTTTCTCCTTCTTTCCCCTTCCCTTCCCAGCGCTCCCACAGCCCACTGTCTCCGCCTCTTCCTTGCTTCTTTCTGCCCCTCCCTCCCACCCCCACCCCCACCCCCGCATCAGTCTGAAAAAGGGTCTCGACCCGAAACGTCGCCTATTTCCTTCGCTCCATAGATGCTGCCTCATCCGCTGAGTTTCTCCAGCATTTTTGTCTACCTACAATCAACGCTGAGATAGATTTGTGCTCAATAGGAATGTCAAGTGTTGTTTTGAACATGCAAGAAAGTGGAGCAGAGGCCAAGATCAGATCAGCCATTGCATCTCTTATTTCTTATGCCCTTACTCCAGATCATTGATAACAACCCCCCTCCCCCCCCCTCCTCCACCACCGCTTTCTCCCCCAGAGTCACCGACATACTTTACCTTGGAAGATGTCGACGACTGCAGGAAACAAGGAGGGGGTAGCGGCATTAGGGAAGGGAGAGGCAGAGTGAAGGGAGAAGCAGGAAGAGGTGACGGTGGAGGTAGTGTGGACAAAGTGACGGCTGGCAGAAAGAAGCAGCAGCTGGTGAGAGGGAGGGGTGCCCCACGGTGACCGACCGTGTCGTGTCTGTGGTGACTGTTGAAGAAAGCGCTGTCGGCGGGGGCTACAACGTGAACCACAACAACAGCCGTATCAAACTGTCCATACAACAGCTGGTGAAGGGCTCGCTGCTGTGACCAGCAACATCAGCGCCTAATTTTAAGGCGAAACGACACAAACAGCTGGAGTAATTCAGCAGACTGAATCAATCTGAAGAAGGGTTCTGATCTGAACATCATCTATCCATGTTCTCCAGAGATGCTGCCTGACCTGCCGAGTTACTCCAGCACTTTATGTCCTTATGTGTATTGATCAGCAATGCAGTTCAGTTATTTGTTTCTACTACATAAAATGATATTCCCTTACAGCGGACAATCGGCAGTAATGGGCACCATCCCCCCCCTCCACCCCATGGTCCATTATAGTGAGGGTTTACTGTATATAAGACTTGGATGTAAATGTAAACAGACTGGTTAGTAGGTTTGCAGATGACACCAAGATTGCTGGGGTCGCGGACCGTGACGAAGGCTGTCAAGGTATACAGAGGTGTATAGATCAGCTACAGAAATGGGTGGAGAAATAGCAGATGGCGTTTAATAGTAAGATTAAACGAGAACTTACCAGTTTGAAGTTTGATCTGTATTTTATGAGGAGTTACGATGAGGGATTACGTGAAGAACCCGTCCAGCACGCATGCGCGACATACTTCAAAGCAGCGGTGTGGAATCACAGAAACAACACAATAATTGAAATAAACATAGTAAAGACAAGGAGAACTAAGTTACCAGTTGATCTCTATAATTGAGGGTGGGAGCGGAGGGCACGTAATCCCTCATCGTAACTCCTCATAAAATACAGATCAAACTTCAAACTGGTTAGTTCTCGTTTAATCTTACTATTTTACTTCGGAGTCACGTGAGTGACTACGTGAAGATTTTAAAGCTCTCTGATTTCAAACCGTGTAACAGTTCATACTTCACTCGCTGCCGAAGTCATCCAAGGGAGGAAGTATGTTATCGTAATCAACCATGAATCTGTTTGTAAAACAATAATGGTATTTATTTGACAATAACAAAAAGAAAATAATGCTCCCCCGGCTTAAATTATATGTTTGCCGAGTCTAAGATTCTTTCTGCAAATAAAACAGGTTCTGTTAATGGCTTGTCGTAGAACGTTTGGAATGTTTTCTCCATGGACCACCCCGCTGTAGCCAGGATGTGGTCCAATGGCACGTCCATCCTTTTAGCCGCCGATGTGGATGCTGCCCTGGTGGAGTGAGATGTGTAAATGTCAGTATCCACTCCAGCAGCTCCCAGTACCTGCTTGAGCCATCTGGAGATGGTTTGGCTCAACACCCGACCATGAGGTTTTTTGTGGCTGACCCATAGGGCTTTTTCTCTCCCTCGGGAATCTCTTGTTGTGTTGATGTAAACGAGTAAATGAGTCATGACACATAACCGGGGGTCAGGTGGGTACGCCCGGAAATCCATAACAAGGCCTGAAGTTCCTGGTCTGCTCTGCTTTACCAGCTCCTGAATAGTAAATGTGATATGTTATAACCATGTTGTCCAGTCGGAGTAAGTGGAGGGACTGGACCCTTTGTGCTGAGACTAGCGCCATCAGCATGACCGTTTTCAGGGTTAGCTGTTCCAGGGTGAGAGATCTGGCTGGTGACCATCCCCTTAGGTATGTCAGGACAACACTGACATCCCAGACCTTGGTGTACCTAGGTCTTGGGGGGTTGGAATTAAAGATCCCTCTCATTAGTTTGATCACCAGCGGGTGAGACCCTATGGCCTGTTGTCCTGGTGCCTGATTTAAGTAGGCTGACAGAGCACTTCTGGCGCTATTGATGGCGCTATAGCTCAGTCCTTCATTATGTTGAAGGCCAGCCAGGAACTCCAGTACATTAGTTACGGTGGTTGATGAATATGTTGTCCATGTTTTCGAGCAGTATGTTTCCCATTTCCTTATGCGCGATAGGTATTGTTTCCTGGTGGACATACGGTGGGACGCTGTCATCGTGTTGATGGTCCTGTTAGATAATCCCAGGCCCAGCAGTGGTCTTTTCAGAATCTGCAACCCAGTAGGTTAACCCTGTCATGGCATGGATGACTTATGCCTGACACTGGGTGAGTCAATAGGTCTGGGCTACTGGGAATGGTCATTGGAGTTTCAATGACCCTGTCGAGGACCACTGGGAACCATGGATGTGTAGGCCAGTTGGGTACTATCAAAATACCTGAAGCAGAGTCCATCTGTATTTTGTGTAGTACCCGACTGATGAGGCAGAAGGGGGAAAGGCATAGAAGAAATATGGTTCTATAATGACCAACCCCACTCACCCACTCCATGCGCTGAAGGTGATCAAGAGCAGCATCTTCAGTCAGAGGCTGATTGCACCAATGTGCAAAACTGAGAGACATAGGAAGTCCTGTTTACCAGCTGCTATAAGGTTATATAATGCGCATAAATAACTGCACTTTTTTTAAATTAATTGTATTTTAACTTGTATTTTAACTTGTATTTTAACTTGTTGAGTATGGAAGCCATTTGAGGAAATGTGTGGTGTTATGTCTGTCTTGAAGCTGTCGTGGCACTGTAATTTCCTGAAAAGGATTATTAAAGGTATAATCTAAATCTAATCTAAAAATCTAAATAGTTCCCCCAGTCCAGCGCGAATGCATCTATCGCTGCTGCCTCAGGGTCTGGTTCCCAAGCGACATACATTGGTACCTGGTGATTTAATCGGGATGCAAAGAGATCGATATCTGGTGTGCCATATTGCTTTGTGATTTCAGCAAATACTTTAGGATTTAACATCCATTCGGTGTTATCATTGAACTTGCGTGACCTGGTGTCTGCCACTGGTAGGTAAGTTGCTGATAGCCAAATATGTCTATCGACACACCATTGCCAGATTATGTTGACCAAATTGTCACATGATATCGATTTTATCCCGCCCATATGGTTAATATAGGCCACCACCGTGGTCTTATCAATCTGTAAACGAACATGCAAATGGTGCATATTTGTAGAATATGCTTTTAAACCATAAAACGCACCCAACATTTCCAAATAGTTTATGCCCAGTGTCTGTAGTAGCAATGATTCTAGGTTAGTCCATCTACCACCTGTGCTGGATATGGTATTAGTTGCTCCCCAGCCTTGAGCACTGGCATCTGTTTGTATAGTTAACGTTGGGTTATTGATGATGATAGGACTGGAACTATGCCAAATGTTCTCTATCCACCATTGTAACTCTGATATTGCTTCAATGGGTAATTTCATGGTTCAGTCAAAATGACCTGCATGTCGTTTTAACGCTTGCACCTTTGCTCTTTGTAAGTTTTGATATTGCAAAGGTCCAAATTGTGTAGCTGGAAATGCTGCTACTATTTTGCCAATTACTCTTGCCACTTGTCGGATGGTTGGTCGATTGCTAACCATTAAATTGTTACACGTCTGTTCCAATTCTGCTGATTTCTCTTTTGGCAACATTACAGACATGTGGACTGAGTTAATTGTGAATCCCAGATAGTCCATAGTCGTGGATGGCGTCAACTTAGATTTATCTGGATGTAAGACAAATCCCAAGATTTCAAACAATTGTTTGGTAGCTAACACAGCTGATTTAGCTAATTCCATGGTTTTGCCTACTATTAAAATATCATCAAGATATGCCATGACAATATGTTTTTGTTTTCTTAATATTGCCAAGGCTGGTTTTAATATCTTGGTAAATAGTCTTGGGGCTGATGTTAAGCCATTAGGCAACGCTTTGAGCTGCCATTGTTGCCCCATCCAGGTAAATTTTAGGTAGCTACGATGATCCTTTTGAATAGGTACTGAATAGTAGGCATCTTTTAAATCGATGCTTGCCATAAAGTATCCTTTGGAAATCAGTTGTTTGGCAGTTACAAATGTTTCCATTTTGAAATGTATATACTTAACGAAAGTATTTAATGTAGTTAAGTCAATGATGATGTGACATCCACCATCTTTTTTGTTTTTGGTAAATATATTTGAGACAAATTCCAAAGGTTCATGTTTAGATTTCTCAATGATACCCTTTGTAAGTAACCTCACCAGTTCTGCTTGACCCTCTAGTTTTTCTTTTACTGAGAGGGTAAAGGCCCTTTGGGGTGCATGCTGAACTGGTGGCATATTTTCTTGAATAAATTCAATTTTGTATCCACGAATACTGTTAAGTATATAACTATCATTTGTGATAGTCCTCCATGCTTCCATGAACAGGTGTAATCTCCCCCCTGTTAGTACAGTTCCCCCACTTTTTATGTGCTGGTAGGAACCAGACCCACCTACCTCCATAGTTATTGGTGTGTTCCTTTCTTCTGTTTCTGACTTCGTCTGTCGGGGTGGTGCTGGGTGGGGGTGGCGCATTTTCCATGGGGTCCGCTCTGGGCCCTGGCCTAAAAAAGGCTTCCGGGGATTGTATGCGGACCCCGAGCTTTCACCAGTCCCATGAGGTTGACGTCGACTGGTGGATGCGATGGGGTACTGCCGTCTGGGTTGTGTGTGTCTGCTCGTTCCGGGGCCTGCCCTCATGAGGCCAAATGCTTTTGACTCCTTCTCTAGATCTTTGACTTGTTTGGACAAGTCCTTTCCAAATAGCAGGATCTGTGGCTCTGAGGCCGGTGTTTTGCACAGTCCTGCAAATTTGGGATTGAGGGCAGGTCTTATTGCTTCTTTGCGGAGGTTATTGATCTCGTACTGAGTATTACACAGTAGAGCCAGGGTATCTTGCTGATTGGTAGTCATGTCTACCCCGTCCACGGAACGAGCATAGGAGGTGATAGCTGACGTCAGGAGCTTCAGTATGCGCTGCAGTTTCAGTTCCTGGGTTCTGATACCCTGCCCAACGTACCCCCAGATTTGGCTGTTTACGGAGGGTACGTTGAGTGAAACGCAGTTCTCCGGAGGCGAGTAGAGTTCCAACGCCTCATTGACTACCTGTTCTTGTAGGGGTTTGAAGGACAGGTAGTCAATGCTGGCCGCTAGTTTTGGCTGCAACGGCCGCCCCGCTCGTGGTGTAGCCGCGTAGCGGTTTACCACACCCAGCAGCTCTTCCTGTTCCCGTACCCCGTGCATACTCCCGACATCTTCGGCCAGTGACCCCTGTTCCTGACCAGCTCAGCCCTGGTCGCCAACGCTCCCCTCGGCTGAGGGAGAAGCGATGGCCAGTGCGTTGTAGTGCACTGGTGCGGGAGTGCCTGTACTCCCTTGGCGAGACTGCCCCAGCTCCCGAAGCAAGTCTCGCTGGAGCATTTGCTCCATGAGCCTCTCCATGCGGCTCAGGCGGTTGCCTCTGCCGCTCTCGGGCATCGAGTTTCAGGTCCAGGTGCCGCCGATCACCCCCCACTGATGGAACGCTCCTGTTCCGTTGGAGTCGAACGGGGAGCGACCGTCTTTCCCTGTTTTGCCTTGTTCATTCTGAGAGTGCACAAAACAGAACAAGGATTTGGAAATCACGACCTCAGAGTAAGTTACTTACCTAGCGGGAGCGCCTGTACTCCCGTTCGTCGCTGTTGCACTGCGTGAACGCTCATGTCGCGCATGCGTGCTGGACGGGTTCTTCACGTAGTCACTCACGTGACTCCGAAGTAAAATCTGAGAACGTGTTAGGTGTTGCACTTAAAGAGGTCAAATGTAAGGGAAAATATACAATTAATGGCATGACCCTTAACCGCATTATTGTTCAGAGGGATCTTGGGGGTCTTGAAAGAAAACCTGCGGGGAATATAAAAACTGGCTCTAAAAGCTTCTTTAGATATGTATAAAGGAAAGGATTGGTCAAATGTAGGTCCCTTACTATCAGAGACAGGTGAATTTATAAAGGGAAACAAAGAAATGTCAGAACAGTTAAACGAGTACTTTGGTTCTGCCTTCACTAAGGAAGACAGAAACAATCTCCCAGAAATACTAGGAGACTGAGGATCTAGTGGGAGGGAGGAACTGAAGGGAATCTACATTAGTCAGGA
Source organism: Amblyraja radiata (assembly GCF_010909765.2). Lineage (NCBI taxonomy): Eukaryota > Metazoa > Chordata > Chondrichthyes > Rajiformes > Rajidae > Amblyraja > Amblyraja radiata. The sequence continues at coordinate 19,799,617 of NC_045959.1, read as the reverse complement.
AATGGTGTTAGGTAAACTGTTGGGATCGAAGGCAGATATATCCCCAGGGCCTGATGGTCTGCATCCCAGAGTACTCAAGGAGGTGGCCCTAGAAATCGTGGGTGTATTGGTGATCATTTTCCAATGTTCTCTCGACTATGGATCAGCTCCTGTGGACTGGAGGGTAGCCAATGTAACCCCACTTTTTAAGAAAGGAGGGAGAGAAAAAACGGGGAATTATACACCAGTTAGTCTTACATTGGTAGTGGCGAAGATGCTTGAGTCGATTGTTAAATATGTTAAAGCAGTGCATTTGGAAAGCAGTGACAGGATCGGTCAAAGACAGCATGGATTTATGAAGGGGAAATCAAACTTGACTAATCTTCTGGAATTTTTTGAGAATGTAACAAGTAAAATGGATAAGGGAGAGCCAGTGGATGTGGTGTATCTGGACGTTCAAAAAGCCTTTGACAAGGTCCCGCACAAGAGATTAGTGTACAAAATTAGAGCACATGGTATTGGGGGTAGGGTATTGACATGGATAGAGAACTAGTTGGTAGACAGGAAGCAAAGAGTAGGAATTAATGGGTCCTTATCAGAATGGCAGGCAGTGACTAGTGGGGTGCCGCAAGGCTCAGTGCTGGGACTCCAGTTATTTACAGTATATATTAATGATTTAACCAAGGGAATTAAATATGAGACCTGTGACAAATATGGGTCGACAGGGCTTGTATTCACTGGAATTTAGAAGGATGAGAGGAGATCTTATAGAAACATATAAAATTCTTAAAGGATTGGACAGACTAGATGCAGGAAAAATGTTCTCGATGTTAGGGATGTCCAGAACCAGGGGTCACAGTTTAAGAATAAGGGGTAGGCCATTTTGGGCTGAGATGAGGAAATACTTCTTCACCCAGGGAGGTGTGAATCTGTGGAATTCTCTGCCACAGAAGGCAGTGGAGGCCAATTCACTAGATGTTTTCAAGAGAGAGTTGGATTTAGCTGTTAGGGCAAAAGGAATCAAGGGATATGGGGGGGGGGGGGGGAAGCAGGAACGGGGTACTGTTTTTACTTGATCTGCCATGACCTATTTTTCTATGTTTCCCTGAAAGTGTACCATGGTACAATGGTACTTTATTATCACATGTACCTAGATACAGAGTTGTTAAAAATGTTATAGTCTTAACTTGGCCATAAAGGCCTGTTGTCCTGGTGACGGCGCTGGTGGGTTGTAGTTGCAGGGGTTGGCCTGGCCTGACGATATGGCGGTTTCCTCCTCTGCCGCTCCGTATCAGTCTCAATTTCCGATGCTACCTCTGGACTGTTTCCATACCAAGTTTCCAAAAATTCTGTTTTGCAAAGTGGTTACCATGTGCAAAATTGTGCTCCTGTGTGCAGTATTCACCTTAACAGATGGGTACATGGGCTACACACTAATATCTGCATGTGGGTGTCTTGTTACTGTATATAGATCAACTGTCAACATGATCCAACAATGCAGTAGATTAGAGGATTTCATTTTTGAGCATCACTAATGCATTACTGTTTGGTTATTTTTATTTACCTGTACTCAGGATGTCTGTATCAGCGCTTGAATTTATTGTCCATCTCTAGTTCCCCCTTGAACCAGGAAGGCCGATCAGAGGCAAGTCAGGTACCACTGAAGAAGGCAGAGGAATGAAGCGAGATTTTCCCTTTCTGTTTTTGTCTTTACTTTCTTGAGGGACGCGACCAACCTACAGCATTAAAGAAACCAAAGTGTAACTGTGGCCCAGCAGGGAAAGCTTCTGCCTCACAGCTCTAGCACCCCAGGTTCGATCCTTACCTCCGTCCGGCACTGTATGTGTGGAATTTGCACTTTCTTTCTTTGACCCAATGGGTTTCCCAAGGGACTCCAGTTTCCTCTCACAACCCAGAGTCATTTGGATTCATGGATTAATTGACCCAAAATTATTGTGTAAGTGAGTAGTAGCAGAATCAGGATGGAGCTGATAGAGATGTGAGAGTGACGAGGTTATAAAGAAGTAAGTAGCTCAATGGGATTGCATTAATGGTCCAAATGGCCTCTGTTTCTGATATAATAAAATACGAAACATATTCTGAAAAAGTGGCGTAGCAGAATAATTGCCATCCCCTGCTGCCTAAACTAATGTGAGCAGTCGAATGATTTTAATTCATATGCAGTGAATTATATTGCTTTGATTAAAATTTGAATTAGAAGTAAAAATTCATCCAAATAATTTAAAAAATATATATCTTCCATGAGAGAACAAATTGAAAAGAAGTCATGGCCTTTCAATGAAAAAGAAAATACTGCAATAACATATTTCATAACCTTGAAGTCTCAATGAGCTTTGCAGCCAATGAAATCCTATTGAATAGGAACCTCTGAATCAAATGCAATCTTCTCTTTTCTCAGAAAACCTCCAAACACTTAATAAATGGCACTGAAATGCAGGAATGTAGTGAAAGTGAATGTGCTGGCTGTTGAGATTAAAGATAGTGCCCTCCATAATGAAGACGGCACGGTACTCATGTGAGGGTGGCTGGGACGGTGTTCTGGCGGTGGTGGCCTGAGTCCGGGGTTCGGCCGCGGGCCAGCGGCTGCGTCAGCAGGACTGGTGGGCGGCAGCTTCGACCACCCCGGGGCGCGGTGATTGAGCCGCGGGACAGTTTTTAACATCGCCCGGTGGGGGATCGCCTCAGCGCAGAGGGAGAAGAGGAGGGAAGAGACTGCAGACCTAAGACTTTTGCCTCCATCACAGTGAGGAGATGCTGGGTGGACTCACTGTGGTGGATGTTAATATGTGTTTATCGTTGTTTTTTATTGTATTGTATTGTATGTATGACTGCTTCAATTTCGTTCAGACTTCGGTCTGAATGACAATAAAGGCTATCTAATCTAAAAATTTTTTTTTATTTATTTGCCTCTGTACTCCGCAATTTCAGATTTGTAATAGAAAAATATCACATGTGGTTAAAGTGCACATTGTCAGATTTTATTAAATGGTATTTTTATACATTTTGGTTTCACCATATAGGAATTACAGCTAATGCAGGTATAAGAGAGCTCTCAGCACCTCGTCTTTCCCCCAGTCTTTCCATCACCTTTGGAAACTTTTATAGCTGTTTATCAACATGAGGACCAAAGTTGTGCCAATGAAAGTCAAGGAAGCCATTATGAGACTGAGAAACAAGAATAAAACTGTGAGAGACATCAGCCAAACCGTAGGCTTACCAAAATCAACTGTTTGGAACATCATTAAGAAGAAAGAGAGCACTGGTGAGCTTACTAATCACAAAGGGACTGGCAGGCCAAGGAAGACCTCCACAGCTGACGACAGAAGAATTCTCTATATAATAAAGAAAAATCCCTAAACACCTGTCTGACAGATCAGAAACATGCTTCAGGAGTCAAGTGTGGATTTGTCAATGACCGCTGTCCGCAGAAGACTTCATGACCAGAAATACAGAGGCTACACTGCAAGATGCAAACCATTGGTCAATAGACAATAGGCAATTGGTGCAGGAGTAGGTCATTCGGCCCTTTGAGTCAGCACCGCCATTCAATATGATCATGGCTGATCATCCCCAATCAGTACCCCGTTCCTGCCTTCCCCCCATATCCCCTGACTCCGCTAATTTTAAGAGCCCTATCTAGCTCTAGCTGGAAAAATAGGATGGCCCAGTTACAGTTTGACAAGAAGTACTTAAAAGAGCAACCACATTTCTGGAAAAGGGTCTTGTGGACAGATGAGACGAAGATTAACTTATATCAGAGTGATGGCAAGAGCAAAGTATGGAGGAGAGAAGGAACTGCCCAAGATCCAAAGCATACCACCTCATCTGTGAAACACGGTGGTGGGGGTGTTATGGCCTGGGCTTGTATGGCTGCTGATGGTACTGGCTCACTTATCTTCATTGATGATACAACTGCTGATGGGAGGAGCATAACTAATTCTGAAGTGTATAGACACATGCTATCAGCTCAAGTTCAAACAAATGCCTCAAAACTCATTGGCCAGCGGTTCATTCTACAGCAAGACATTGATCCCAAACATACTGCTAAAGCAACAAAAGAGTTTTTCAAAGCTAAAAATTGGTCAATTCCTGAGTGGCCAAGTCAATCACCCAATCTGAACCCAATTGAGCATACCTTTTATATGCTGAAGAGAAAACTGAAGAGGACTACCACCCAAACAAGCATAAGCTAAATATGGCTGCAATACAGGCCTGGTAGAGCATCACCCGAGAAGACACTTAGCAACTGGTGATGTCCATGAATCGCAGACTTCAAGCAGTCATTGCATGCAAAGGATATGCAACAAAATAGTAAACACAATTACTTTCATTTATATGACATTGCTGCATCCCAAACATTATGGTGCCCTGAAATCGGGGGATTATGTATAAACACTGTTGTAATTTCTACGTGGTGAAACCAAAATGGCCTTTATTAAAATCTGACAATGTGCACTTTAGCCACATGTGATTGTTTTCTATTACAAATCTCAAATTGTGGAGTACAGAGGCAAATAAATAAATGATGGGTCTTTGTCCCAAACATAATGGAGGGCACTGTATAAAAAAGATTAAGAAACTGGGAGATTCAAAGCAAACTGAACAGGGACGGGAAGCTAATTGTGGGCAGAATACATAGGTGCACAGACTATGCAGGATGAATGTATAAAAGAGAATATTTTTTATTGGATATTTATTACTTCAATTAATTTTCACTGCACACATCCATTCTGCATAACATTTTGTATATGTGGGTACACAAAAATGCTGGAGAAACTCAGCGGGTGCAGCAGCATCTATGGAGCGAAGGAAATAGGCGACGTTTCTGGCCGAAACCCTTCTTCAGACTGATGGCGGGTGGGGGGGAGAAGGAAGGAAAAAGGGAGGAGGAGGAGCCCGAGGGCGGGGGTGTGGGAGGAGACAGCTCGAGGGTTAAGGAAGGGGAGGAGACAGCAAGGACTAGCAAAACTGGGAGAATTCAACGTTCATGCCAACCGGACGCAAGCAGCCCAGGCGGAATATGAGGTGCTGTTCCTCCAATGACTGGTGGGGGGTGGGGGGGAGAAGGAAGGAAGGAAAAAGGGAGGTGTGTGCATGAGTAAGACTGAGGGAGACTGTTAGAACTGCAATGAGATAGTCCTGGTGTGTTGGAAATATAAGTCCTAGCCACCTGTGGTAAGATCTTGTTATAGAGTCGTAGAGTGATACAGTGTGGAAAATGGCCCTTCGGCCCAACTAGCCCAACATGTCCCAACTACATGTCAAACCTGCTAGTATCTGGTTCTTATTCCTCTAAACCTGTCTGAAGAAGGGTCTTGACCCGAAACGTTACCCATTCCTTCTCTCCAGAGATGCTGCCTTTCCCACTGAGTTACACCAACATTTTGCATCTGTCCTATCCATGTACCTGTCTAACTGCTTCTTAAATATTGGGATAACCGTGCCTCAACTACTTCCTCTGGCAGCTTGTTCCATAGATCCACCACCCTTTGTTGTTTTAGGTTGCAGCTTGAAGGAGGTAGCAAGTGGCAATTTGCAACAGCTGCACTCAGAATTTTGATTGCTGGAGACATTTTAGTCTTATTTGGAATCTTGGTGGGATTTCTTTTTTGAAAAGCTCAGTAACTTTGGTGTGGGAGATGAACAAACTCAGGCAGTATTTTTCAAATTTCAGCAATTGCAATTAGCATGAAGCATTGAAACCCAAACATTTCTATTTGGGTCTTTGGTTTCATTGCATCTTTGGTGAACTTGGAGAGCAATGTTTGTATTGACTTATTAATCCAGTTATCACTGTTTAAGAAAGCAAACCATTATTCAAAGTACACTGATCAGCTTCCTGCTAAATAGGTCATTAAACACTTTCAATTAAGCACTGTTGGCATTTTGTGATCACGTTACTGGCAAAAACACCTAAAAACATAATCCTTCGGTCTCAAAGGTGCGGATCTGACCTTGCTATAGCTCCACATCACGACATTGGACTGCTTTATTTTGTTAAAACTGCTTTACATAAGCCTGCAAATCTTGATTTAATATGTACTGGACTTTACTTAAAATGCAGTTTCCCCTGATCTTAGACTCCTTTCTAGTTTGAAAATCTGGTTCAGACTTGTAGGTACTCAATGATTCTGCTGCTCTGGGGAATGCCATTCTACAGAATCGTAGCTCTCGGGAAAGAAATTCTCCTCATCTCTATTCTAAATGGGTGACCCAACAAGAAGAACCAAACTCTCAGCATCTTTGTGAAACCTCTCCTCAGAATTTGCATGATCTTTCATGGCGTGCATTCAGCATAAGGAGGGATCTGCCACGTTGCAACATTAATAGAAACATAGAAAATAGGTGCAGGAGTAGGCCATTCGGCCCTTCGAGCCTGCACCGCCATTCGATATGATCATGGCTGATCATTCAACTCAGTGTCCCATCCCTGCCTTCTCTCCGCACCCCCTGATCCCTTTAGCCACAAGGGCCACATCTAACACCCTCTTAAATATAGCCAATGAACTGGCCTCAGCTACTTTCTGTGGCAGAGAATTCCACAGATTAGTTAAGTCCCACTCAATAACAGAAATATCATCATTGAGCCACTATCACAAATGTCTATCTTGCCCTTTGGATGCAGTTAATAACAATAGGACTGAGAAATGAAGTGCCCATTTGCTGAAGTTTCCATCTTTATGTGCAATTCTCTTCATGCTTAAGTCAATCACAGAAGTGATGGCTTGTGAATAATCACAATGGGCAGTGGAATGAGTCAGTGGAAAGCAGTGTTTCATTTTCAAAACAAGTGCGGAATGATCTAACATGAGTCATCTCACTTGCTTCAGGAGACCTTGGCCAACGTCTTTTAACAGTTTTTGCTGGAAAACATGATATTTCAGTTGAAGGTAGACACAAAATGCTGGAGTAACTCAGCGGGACAGGCAGCATCTGGAGAGAAGGAATGGGTGACGTTTCGGGTCAAGTCCCTTCTTCAGGCATTTCAGTTATTAAGTAGGACTTAACTATGAATGTTGCAACATGGCAGATCCCACCTTATGTCGAATGCATGACATGAAAGATGATCTGTGGAATGTACAAATACTTCAGAGAGGTTTCACAAAGATGCTGAGAAGTTTGGTTTTCCTTGTTCGGTTACCCATTTGAGACAAAGATGAGGAGAATCTATTTCCTGAAAGCTACGATTCTGTGGAATAGCCTTCCCCTGAGAAGCCGAATCATTGAATACCTTTAAGCCTGAACCAGATTTTCAAACTCAAGAGGCATCTAAGATCGGGGGGAAATTGCATTTTGAAGTAAAGTAACATTAAATCAAAAGTTGCAGGCGTATTTAAAGCAGTTTTAATGCTTTAATGGGCCTGTCCCTTTTAGGCGACTGCAGGAGACTATGCGGTCGCCACATGTTCGCGGGTAGTTGCCGGGCAGTCGCCTTCATGGTCGTGAGGAGTTCCCGCATTCTGGGAACTAGTCGCGGCCTCATTATGGTCGCCACAAATTTTTCAACATGTTGAAAAATTAGCGGCAACCAGAATGAAACCGCCATGGGGAGTAACGAGAATTCTCCTGCCGTAGATGCAGTGGTAATGGGTTGCCTGGAGATCGAAGGTTGTCGTAGGTTCTCGTATGTTGTAGCCGGTGCTGACCGGTGAATTTAATTGGCTCATTGGGGAAGAAAAAAACGTAAGCAGTAGTTTTCAGAACCAAGGATAACCGACCGGTAATGTTAATGTCCGCCGAGCTTCACAGCCATGTATCTCTGGCTTCTTAAAAGTTGTATCCACTCCTTCTCTCTCCCCTCTCATCCCCTCTTTGAATGGACTTATGTAACCCTTCCCATACACTATGCTTTCAGCGTCTTAATTACAGCGCCAACCTTCCTGTTCATCGCGGTGTGTGGCTGTATCACATAGAAACATAGAAAATAGGTGCAGGAGTAGGCCATTCAGCCCTTCGAGCCTGCACCACCATTCAATATGATCATGGCTGTTCATCCAACTCAGTATCCTGTACCTGCCTTCTCTCCATACCCCCTGATACCTTTAGCCACAAGGGCCACATCTAACTCCCTCTTAAATATAGCCAATGAACTGACCACAACTACCTTCTGTGGCAGAGAATTCCAGAGATTCACCACTCTCTGTGTGAAAAATGTTTTTCTCATCTCGGTCCTAAAAGATTTCCCCCTTATCCTTAAACTGTGACCCCTTGTTCTGGACTTCCCCAACATCGGGAACAATCTTCCTGCATCTAGCCTGTCCAACCCCTTAAGAATTTTATAAGTTTCGATAAGATCCCCCCTCAATCTTCTAAATTCTAGCGAGTATAAGCCGAGTCTATCCAGTCTTTCTTCATATGAAAGTCCTAACATCCCAGGAATCAGTCTGGTGAACCTTCTCTGTACTCCCTCTATGGCAAGAATGTCTTTCACCGGGGCTTTGCACCGTATGAATTTCACTCAGACAGCGCTCCCCCCACTTGCCCTGTCCCCCACCTGCATAACGGGCTGGTGAAGGAAGCGATGGGTGTGTGTGTTCCACTCTGACATCGTTTCAGTCGCCTGAAAAATCGCCTAAGTGGGACAGGCCCATAAAGCATTCCAAAGTCGTGTTGTGAAGCTGAGTCCAAGATCAGATCAGCAAATATCTTATTGAATGGCAGACCTTATGGAAGATATTGGAGGGTCATCTTCTCTTCCTGCCCCTGTTTCATATGTTTTCATATCTTTGTCAATACCAGATGTTTGTTCACTTGATCCCCTTTCTCAATTCAACCTGAACAAGACAAAAACAAACCACTTCGGACAAACAAATTAGAGATTGGCATTTACACCAGCAAAGGTTTGAACCAATAGGCATGTGTGTTAGATTCTTCCCTAATCAGTGTTCTGCAAAAGCATTCTCTTAAGGTAAGAAAGGTAGATTTGAATTCATATAGCTCCTTTAACAAACAGCAATTTTAGAGTTCTTTATTGAATCATTGTGCAAGAGAAGGCCGTTTGTGTCATCTTGCCTTTGCTCTTCTCCTGGGGGAGTTGCCCCAGAGTGCTGTTCCTTTGCTATTTCTGAAACTTCCTGGAAGATTCTCCTTTTGTAGAATACAAGCACCGATGTTGCCATTGTGGATCCCTTGAAATGTAGTCACTATTGAACTGCAGGAAACAAGGCAAACAATTTGATAGCACAAAATCTCACCAGTAGCTATATGGTGATCACCCGGTAACCTCCAGTTAACCTTTGAAAGAGAGGCATATATTATTTGGGACCCTGGTGACAAACTCTCCTGCGTTTCATCAAAATGGTGTAATGGATCTTGTGTCCACCTGAGAAAGTGAAGTTTAACATAGGTTTAACAATGGATACAAATAACATCACTTCGAACAGTGCAGCAACCACTCTGTACTGCACTGAATGTGCTCTCCTTGACATTCTAAAGTCCTTGGAGTCAACTGATTCCAAGTTGCTGACAACCACGGCACATAGAACATAAAACAGTACAGCACAAGAACAGGCCCTTCGGCCACAATGTCTGTGATGTCAAGGCCATCAAAAGGACGGCACAGAGTTGCTGCCTTACAACGGCAGAGATCCATGTTCGATCTTGACTACAGGTGCTGTCTGTATAGAGTTTTTACATCCTCCCTGTGACTGCGTGGGTTTTCTCCGGGTGCTCTGCTTTCCTCCCACATTCCAGAGACGTGCACATTTGTAGGTTAATTGCTTCTGTAAATTGTCTCTAGTGTGTACAATAGAACTAGCGCATGGGGATTCGCTGGTCTGTGCGAACTTGGTGGGCTGAAGGGCCTCTTTCCATGCTGTATCTCTAAATCAAACCAAACTCCACCATCTCTTAGCATGTGCCTATTCCCTCCATTCCCTGCATATCAATATAACTATCTAAAAGTATTTTATGTGCCACTATTGTATACACCTCAACCACCACCCCGTCAACATGTTCCGGGCGATCACAACACTCTATGCAAATAACTTTCTCCGCACTCCTTTATACCTTGCCACTCTCCCCTTATAGCTATGCCCTTCAGTATTTGATATTTCCATCTTAGATAAATGTTCTGAATGTCATCCCTATTTACACCTCTCATCATTTGATCTATTATGATCTTCACTATATCATATGAAAAAAGTAAATGCTGGGAAAAGGCTGATAGAAATAAAACAACCCTGTTGGATGAGGTGTTCACTTTAATAAGATCAACATTAGCATTGCTTGCTTTCCTTTTATCTTTTCTGTCCCGTAGAACCCTGCAAAATCAGTGTTCCTCCCATTTGCCTGTACATCTCCAATTTCCTTTGATTCCATTTTTATTTCTACCTCTCGATCGAGATCTGTGGAAATCACAGTGACCTATTTTTTATTCTGCCTCAATCCCACTTGTCCTCTCTCACAGTCACTCTCTTTATTTTTCTCAGTTTCTCTCCCTCTCTCTCTCCCCCTCTCTCTCTTTTTTTCCTTTCCAAGGACTTTATTCAGCAATTGCATATTACAGCGTACCAAACGTACATAAACGTTCAATGGCTACAATACATCAAGCAGTCATTATTATACAATGGTACAATCAATGCTCTCGACCCCTCGCGGCAACCTGCGTTGACTGAAGGCCTCCAGCGTCCCCATGGACACCACGTGTTCCCTCTCCAGGAACACGCGAGCACGGACACAGATCCGGAAGAGTCAGAGGCAGCCGACCCTGTTGTGACCATCGACCGCCCGCTGCCTGGACCCACAAATGGCCATCTTGGCCAAGCCCAGGAGCAAACTGACAGGAAGAACCCACCCCCCGCGATCGGCTCTCCCCACTCCCTGCCTTGTACCCAAACACCAGGATCGTGGGACTAAAATGCAGCCAAATCTTGAGGAGCAGCCCCTTCAGATATTCGTACAGGGGCAGCAACCTCACACACTCCGTATACACGTGGAACACGGTCTCTTCCTCGCCGCAGAAAATACAGGCGGCCGGCGAGCCCGTGAACCGACTCAAAAGTTTATTACATGTCACAGCTCTGGGCAACACTCTTCATCACAGGACCGCCCCCACCTTCAGATGGTAACACGGACCGCCATGGCGTGTCTGGATGGAAGACGAAGGCAAGGAAGTGTCTATTATGTATTAGGCACACAGGCCGAGGACAACTGACCAGACATGGGACACCCCTGGCGTACCCCCCTCCCAAAGTGAATGAGAGCCAACAACGCACCATTAACCTTCACGAGACACTCCACTGCAGCATACAAAAGCCGTACCCGAGTCACAAAATGCGGTCCAAACCCGAATGCTTGCAGCGTCCTGAAGAGGTAGTCATGCTCTACCCTGTCAAAAGCCTTCTCCTGATCAAGAGACAGAAAAGCAGCTGACTGACCAGTACCCTGAGATAGATGAATCAGGTCTTTAACCAGGTGGATGTTATCCTGAATGGACTGGCCAGGGACTGTATAGGACTGGTCAGGGTGAATCAGTTGGGACAGCACGGAGCCCAGGCGATTTGCCATCGCCCGTGCAAAAACGTTATACTCAGTACAGAGGAGAGAGTCCGGGTGCCAGTTCTTCATCAGGCAGAGTTTGCCCTTCTTGGGCAGCAGGACAATGACTGTCCTACGTCAAGAGAGGGGCATGTCCCCGGTCGCCAGGCTCTCGTCCAGGACCTTCATGTAATCACCCCCCAGGATACCCCAGAAGGCTCTTACAAACTACCGTCAGCCCATCCAGCCCTGGGGACTTGCCCATCCTGAGCTGGTGCAGGGCACGAGTCAACTCCTCCAATGATAAGGGGTCATCAAACACCTCTCTATCTAAAATCGGTAGACCCTCCCACAGGACCCGCTGAGCCTCCCCGCTGAATCCATCTGCGGAGAACAGAAACAGATAAAAGGACCAAACTAAAGCACTGATCCCCCCTCTCCCTCTCCCTCTCCCTCTCCCTCTCCCTCTCCCTCTCCCTCTCCCTCTCCCTCTCTCGTTTTAATCCATCACTCCTAGTCTCTCCCTTTCGTTTCTGTTTTAATCTATCACTTCGTCTCTCTCAATCTCCCTCTCTCAGTCTTTCCTTAAAGACTCCATTGAAACCTATTATCTTAACTAAGCTTTTGTTTGCATCCAGTAATAATATTTTTTTGGCTTAGCATTGTATTTGTTCACTAATACGTAGGATGTTTTATTGTATTAAAGCTGCCATTGTAGTGAATGTGACTCTTGATTTCGAAAGTAAAGAGCTTGTTTTAATAACATTCATTTCAAATCATTTGTTATCAAAGATTAAGTGCTTTTTCAATATTGTCCTTTCAGCCGTTGAGAGAAAAAATGTTGCATTGCAAGTTTGAATAAATAATGTAGATACTAAAGCTGCTCCCCAGAATTGATGATTGTTTTATATCCTTCGAAGCCACAAATATAAATCACAATTCTAATGATGCATTAGCCAGAAAGTTATAGATTTGTGCCTGATCCCCAGATTATAACCTGGTTGATTTTATGAACTACTAGACTAAGTGGGACCCGTTGGGTCCCAGCATCACACGGGCTGCAGCCACCTGACAACCAAAATTCATTTTGTGAACATAAACTTGTTAAAAAGGCGAGGCAAACAATTGGGCTGCAGCCACCTGACAACCAAAATTCATTTTGTGAACACAAACCTTTTAAAAAGGCGAGGCAAACAACTGGGCTGCAGCCACCTGACAACCAAAATTCATTTTGTGAACACAAACCTTTTAAAAAGGCGAGGCAAACAACTGGGCTGCAGCCACCTGACAACCAAAATTCATTTTGTGAACACAAACTTATTAAAAAGGCGAGGCAAACAATTGGGCTGCAGCCACCTGACAACCAAAATTCATTTTGTGAACACAAACTTGTTAAAAAGGCGAGGCAAACAATTGGGCTGCAGCCACCTAACAACCAAAATTCATTTTGTGAACACAAACCTTTTAAAAAGGCGAGGCAAACAACTGGGCTGCAGCCACCTGACAACCAAAATTCATTTTGTGAACACAAACTTATTAAAAAGGCGAGGCAAACAATTGGGCTGCAGCCACCTGACAACCAAAATTCATTTTGTGAACACAAACTTGTTAAAAAGGCGAGGCAAACAATTGGGCTGCAGCCACCTGACAACCAAAATTCATTTTGTGAACACAAACCTTTTAAAAAGGCGAGGCAAACAATTGGGCTGCAGCCACCTGACAACCAAAATTCATTTTGTGAACACAAACTTGTTAAAAAGGCGAGGCAAACAATTGGGCTGCAGCCACCTGACAACCAAAATTTATTTTGTGAACACAAACTTGTTAAAAAGGCGAGGCAAACAATTGGGCTGCAGCCACCTGACAACCAAAATTCATTTTGTGAACACAAACTTGTTAAAAAAAAGGCGAGGCAAACAATTGGGCTGCAGCCACCTGACAACCAAAATTCATTTTGTGAACACAAACTTGTTAAAAAGGCGAGGCAAACAACTGGGCTGCAGCCACCTGACAACCAAAATTCATTTTGTGAACACAAACTTGTTAAAAAGGCGAGGCAAACAATTGGGCTGCAGCCACCTGACAACCAAAATTCATTTTGTGAACACAAACTTGTTAAAATAAAGGTGAGGCAAACAATTGGGCTGCAGCCAACTGACAACCAAAATTCATTTTGTGAACACAAACTTGTTAAAAAGGCGAGGCAAACAATTGGGCTGCAGCCACTTTACAGCCGCATCGGGGGGACTCACCGTGGAGTAGACGTTCATTCAGTGTTATTCGCAGCTCAGAGAGCCGTGACCCTCTCGCTTCCTGGGTCTGGCAGAGACTGACTGAGGCACTACACTTCCGGGTTTTATAGTCCCTCCCCCTGCCGCCAGCGGTGGCAACAGAGAGAATGGGGAATTTAAAAAAAACATTAATATATCTCTGATTTTTCATAGATGGGAAAAATCCTCTGGTTCCGTAAGGCGGAGGAGGGCTCTGAGCGAAGTGGCCAAAAATGACGGCCATTGGTGGCGGCGTTCTCTCGGAAATCGCAGCACAGTGGGCCAAAAGCGGTCAAGATCAGACTTTTAGTAATATAGATAGATTGGTGTTAGTGAGAAGTAGCTGAGATGTAAGAATGATTCCTCTCTTGATATGTTAATATTGGGGATGTAATCTTTGTGACCTGAACTCAGCTTTGTTTTAAAAGCCTTCTCTTGGGAGGGAAGTCTTGCTTTACATCTTTGAGTGTAACTGCTGTGCGGAATCTTTTATGAAGCATGGATTCAGGAATTGGGATTGCACAAAGCAATCTTATAGGATCATGGAATCTTTTGATTTTTGTTATCTGTTGGGAGCATAGTTGCTCACTGCCATCTTGAGAACTCTGTAACCTAAATTTGTTGGCATGTTACTACATTTTCTTTGTAGAGATTAACAAACCGAGTTGTTGTCCATGCAGGAAAACCTAAGGGAACAAAGGTTTTGACAGAGTGAATAATGAGAAGTAGGTTTAGCTGCTGGGTAGCCCAGTTAGCAGGAGACACAGATGTAAAAATAATTGGTGAATGCAATTGAGGGTCATCAGGATGACGTGCTTAAGTAGCAAAATATGGAATTCTGGAATGGAAACAGAAAAAAACAGTTGTTTGCCGGTCTGGTGGATTTAATAAAACAACAAAAAACTAGTCAGCCTGAAATGTTAACTCTATTTCTTTCTCCATAGATGTTGTCTGACCTGCTGAGCTTTTCCAACATTTTGGGGTCACTCCATGCATTGCCTTAAACTACAGTGGAAGCAGATTCAGTTAATGACATTGAAAGGAGATAAGAGCTTGAAAATTGCAATGACTGAAACACATCTGAATAATAATAATAAACTTATAATAATAAACTTTATTTATAAAGCGCTTTAAACAACCGCAGTTGCCACAAAGTGCTGTACATGAGAACTCATGGACAAAAAGTTATTACAAATCATTAAAAACTGTAAAACGAAGGACTAAAAACAGTAAAAAAAATTAAAAGACATTAAAAGCACTAAGAACAGGAGCAATGTCTCAGCCAGTGTCGAAAGCCAGAGAATAAAAATGGGAATGGGACCAGTTGGAGAATCCTTCGAAGAGTCAGGACAGGCATAGTGCACCAAATGGTTTCCTTGCTATCTAACAGAGGTGTTTATTATGTCAGTAGTTTCAAATGTTATTTTCAGATGGTATGAGGATATATGGAGGACTGTGGGGAAGAGGAGGAATTGGGCCATCTGGCCCAAGACCAGCCGGTCCAACTTATTTTGATTAGAAGGTACACAAAAAAGCTGGAGAAACTCAGCGGGTGCAGCAGCATCTATGGAGCGAAGGAAAAAGGCAAAGTTTCGGGCCGAAACCCTTCTTCAGACTGATCGGGGGTGGGGGGGGCGGGGAGAAGAAAGGAAAAAGGAGGAGGAGCTCGAAGGCTGGGGGATGGAAGGAGACAGCAGGAGGGCTGAGGAAGGGGAGGAGACAGCAAGGACTAACAAAATTGGGAGAATTCAATGTTCATGCCCCCAGGATGCAGACTCCCCAAGCGGAATATGAGGTGCTGTTTCTCCAATTTCTGGTGTTGCTCGCTCTGGCCATGGAGGAGACCCAGGGCAAAGAGGTCGGATACGGAGTGGGAGGGGGAGTTGAAGTGTTGAGCCACCGGGTGGTCAGGTTGGTTATTGCGGACCGAGCGGAGGTGTTCGGCGAAACGATCGCCCAAACTCCGCTTGGTCTCACCAATATAGATCTGCTGACATCAGATTTGGTTTAGGTCAAATTTCAAAAGGTGTATGTGTTTGTGTTGGGTCCGGGTGCAATATAAATATCATGCTGGAGCAGAGGTGTAAAGATGGTCATTATCTTTGACTGGGTGCAGTATTGTGAGCAGAAAACAATTAAGCAGTGGATATTTGTAGAAGATACCTAAATACTTGCAAAGGACCTTGGGGTTTGTACTGGGTGACACCAGTACTACAGATTTTATCTTCTTCGGCAGCTATTTGGGATTGAGGATGTTTTGCTTCTACTCCATATTATGAGTTCCAAGGTGATAGATGAGGCCAATGTGGGAACTGTGGACTGTTCCAGAGGTGGCTCACTGGGTTGTTAGTTTGTGACTATTTCGACCACTTACGTAGGCCTCTGTGTTCAGGGGCTTCTCAATACCTTTGGGAAAACTCTTTTTCTCATTGGGAAGTCATCGGTCAGGGATCTCCACAAGTCAGTGGAAATGTTGCAATTTTTCAAGGATTTGAGCACATCCTTGTAGACTATTGGGTTAATATCAAAACTGGCGTGCTATCCTGGAGCAGGTATAAGATGGAAGTGAATTTATCTGAAAAATTGAAGAATACTCAACTGTCCATCCCAGTTGATGGTTAAATGTTTTTGTGAAGGTCAGCGTGTCACTTGGAGTCATTGGTGCTGGTACTGCATTTTCCTCAGAGTTATTGCATGGTGAAGATCATGTCCATTGTGACCCTAGATGTTTGTGTTGAACCCTGTAATATGTTGTGTCCATTTTTATTCATTTTTTTAAAAACCTTTTTCTATGGTTTGCAATGGAACTTATTATTATTTAAATTATGTAAAGCGCTTTGGGGTCAATGCAAATTGGCTTAAAATGCGCTATATAAATAAAGTTTACTTACTTACTTACTTACTAGATGGGCGGAGTCTACACTATAGTAAGGGCAGCAACTCTATAAGTGGTCAAGGTGGACTCTAGCAATGACTTCCCTGTGACCGACCCTCTCTCTGGTTACCACAGTTGGACTGGTTACTTCTCCAGTGATAGCATCTATGAGGTCCACTGGTTTTCGGAGATGTCTTCCTCTTCCTCTTTCCAGAGGTGGACTATGTGATTGGGGAATCGTGACTGAAATTCTGCGTTGTCAGCTTGTACAATTTCAGCAACGATACCGTTTGCTCTCATTTGTATTTTTAATTGTAACATGGTCTTTTTGAGGACCAGAAATGGCAGCAAGACTGAACCAAATAGGCTGCTGTGAGTTGGAGTCATGAATGGTCAGATTAAGGACAGCATTGCACTTGAGGTCCTCAAATTGTCTCTTTCCAGCAACCAAATACCGTCTCTCTGGCCTTGATAAATTCACCTCCACCCTTGGGTCTCAGTGGGTCAGACTGTCTCTTTTGCTTCGAGTGAGGAGCTTGGGATGTTGGAATGCCTTACTTGCGTGGTTTATTCATTACTCAGTCTCCCAGTCATTCTCAACAATCCAATCCTGGTTCTTCTTGGTCGAGAAACCTGGAGCCTCTTCACAAGTGTAGCATGGTGGACTCCCTGTGGCTTCTGTTGGCTGGGTGTCAATAGGATGAGAAGGATCTCAATCCTTTGTGGTGCTGATCCTGAGCAGAAATGGATTGTGAACTGGAAATCAGTCTGTTTGGCGTCAAATGTTATCCACTAATATTCCTTTATAGTGCCTTGGAATGCTTTACTAAATTGTAGTTTGCATTGTCTCATCTTAGGGACATTTCAAATTCTGAATATATCATAAGCTGGTCGCATTGATGTTTCTTACTAATATTAATCGCAGGAATTGTTGCATTTCTGACTTCCTTTCTGAGTTACTGGGCTTCTCCGCTTATGTGCTGTAGATTGTTTGATTGAAGCTCCGCATTTATTCTAAATTACTTTGTGGTAATCATAGGAAAAGGGATGACAGCGGTAGTCCAAATCCATCAGTCTCGACCAGCGCTGTCAACTTTTGTGACGGGATTGAAATCAACTCTGATATATTTAAAGAGAGAGATGACAAATAAGAATATGTAAAAAAAGTTCATATGTTACTCAAATAAATTAAACCATGTGGTGGGAGCTCGCACTTATTGCATCCCTTCCTTCATCTACAATGTCCTGAGGTGATTACCAGCCAGTTTGATTATGTCCTGAACTTAGGCGTGAGTTTGAAATTAATCTACACCTTTAATAGCACACTGAGGAGTTGGTGCACACTCCACTCATAGCCATTTCTCTATTGAAACCATCACTGTGCAATTCAGGCGTGCCAGAGGCCACAGGTGCTTATTTCTCGTATTCTCTTTCAACACATAAAGAAGTCATTTGGTCCATTGAGTCTGTACTGGCCCTCAGAGCAATCCTTTTTACACCACTCCGATGCAATCGAATCACTCAAACATTCTTATCAACTCCCCCCATTCAACGAGGCAGGTATAAATCAGCACACGTTTGGGCTTTGTGAGGTGTTCGGGAAGGGCTACGCTATTTTGCTGCTGTTTTATGGTTGGGTTCCCAGCTCTGGGCTGAGTGCTGCCCCAGAAAACTGCCTTTGAAAACATTTACGGAAATAGAAATGCTGGAAGAACAAATCCTGTCAAGCAGCATGTGTGAAATGAATATTGTGTTGGGTCCCGTTCTCCCAATGCAATATTCCACCAAACTGCATGCGCGGCTGACGGGCCCGCACAGGGCAGGCACGAATGCCGCGTTCAAAGTTGTGCCGTTGATGGCAGAAATTAAGTTAAAGTTAATAAAGTGAATAGAGAACCCGTGGAGCTGTTTGTAAAATAGAACAAAATTTACCCGTTGGGTCCCCGTTGTGAGGCTAGGCAAGAACAGCGAAAACAAAAAAAAATGGCGATCTTAAAATCGACAAAGGCCCTAACTGCGCTCGCAATTTTCAATTGTGACGCGGCTGACGGGCCTCCCCCAACTGCACATGCGCGGCTGGCAAGTGGGGGCACTGTACAAAGTTAATTTAAGTTTTAATTGTCAATAACTTGTAAAATACAACATCAATCTGAACGAAAGTTTGTTAATGCATATTGCAGAATAAGCTGGGCCTAAAATTGTCGCGCTATCGTATACCATTTTTGCGGAGTTTTGGGAACAAACATATGTACAAACAAACAAACAAACAAGATGAGAGCTTTAGAGATAGATAGATAGACAGACAGAGAGACAGACAGACTGATAGACAGATAGACAGATAGACAGACAGACAGACAGACAGACAGACAGACAGACAGACAGACAGACAGACAGACAGACAGACATTGTTTGCAGCATTAACTCAGCGGGTCAGGCAACATGGATAGGTGACATTTCGGTTTGGGACACTTCTTTACACTCAGTCTAAAGAAGGTTTCCAACCCGAAACGTCGTCTTTCCATGTACTCCAGAGATGCTCCTTGACCCGCTGAGTTACTCCAGCACTTTGTGTCCTTTTGTGTAAACCAGCTTCTGCAATTCCTTGTTTCTACTGCTAGTTTTTGCCATTTATGTTGGGGACCAAGGACAATCGTGAAGTGAAACTGTGGTGAAACCTTTCCCAGCCCCAAGCAATACACAGCTCGTCAAGTTTATTGTCAAGTTCACGTATGGTGAGGTATACAGTGTAAATTGAATTTAAAACTATTGCAATTATTAGATCCCATTTGGATTACAGGAAGATTCAACAAACATTTTGAAGGACGCGGTTAGAAGCATTTTACCAGGAGACTCGTTGTCCCTTTGTCCCATCGCTGGCTCTTTGCAAGAACTCTTCAACTACTGTCGCTCCGCTTGTTCTCTCCCCAACGTTCTGCAGTTACATCCTCCGCAAATATTTGCCTGGACACACGAGGAGCTGCAGGCCTTGAGTGAAATGCAAAGTGCCGGAGTAATTCAGTGGCTTAGGCAGCATCTGTGGAAGTCTGAAGAAGGGTCCCAACCTAAAGCATCACCTATCCATTCCTTCCACAGAGGCTGCTGGATCCGGTGAGTTCCTCTGGCACTTTGTGGGCCATTTAAAGTTACCTTGGAATCTCCACCACTGACTTTGAAAGTACAGTCATTGTTGCATTTCCAAGAACGGTAGCTTCCTTGTTACTGTGAGAAAATCACATGCATCCTTTAAGGTGTTTTAAGGACTGTCTTTATGAATAAGTTACGTTTTCTCTGTAGATGTGGCAAATTATAGAGTTTGAAGTGTTATTGGCAAGTCGACTGATTTGAGTGAGATAAAAAAATAAGTCAAGAAGATAAGAATTGTGGCAGATGATGGATTTGATGCTGTTAGATTTGAAGAACATGGTGATTGTCTGGACTTTTAGCTGTTGCTTGCTACTGAGTGCTGGTAAATGGAAATTGAATCTTTTTTTGCATTTAGTCAGTGGGATATTTTTGTTAATCCCAATTATGAATTCTACTATAATTTTTCAGTCAGTCATTTGTTATTTATTTTCCTTTACTGAGCATTTTGGTAATGTGATGGTCTGTGAACATAACTGGATTATTAATTACTTGTGAAAGGATCTATCACCAAAGATTTGTAAAGGTTCAATAATGTACCATCGCCTGTTAGTTCCTGTTTTTATATCCCTGATAATTGATTCCATTCATTTAAGAAACCCCTGTTCAACCCTTCATTAAATTGAGCTTATTTGTGTCCCAACTTGCACAAGTTTATTCACCCACCAGCCCTGCATTCATTGATCTACACTGGCCCCTGGGTCAGCAATGGCATGATCATAAATTTGTGATCTTTGTTTTCAAATTCTCCACGGCCTGCCCCTCTCTATCTCTGTAACATTGCTGCCCCAGTACTTGTATCTTTCCGGTTTTGGCCTTGTGCTCACCTCCAAACTGAATTGCCCCATAATCGCCTTCAGCTATCAAGCACCTAAACCCTGTAATTCCCTCCCTACATCTCTTGGCATTATTGGTGCTGTCTTGTTACTGCTTCATGATGCTTGGTGTTCGAATTTGATCCACAACCTTCCTGAGAAGTGCCATAAATGGTTTACCTCTGTTACAAGTGCAATACAACTACAGCTAATTATAGTAGTATAATCACTAGTCTTGTGGATAAATCCCCTCTTATTTAAAGTTACACAGGTCTCCTAGGATTTGAGCAATTTTGGTAATGGTCTGATCGTTTCTCAGGAGGGTATTTGGTATAATAATGGGATTCCCAGCCAGGCAGGATATCAAGGTTTATTCCCCAACAGGGAAAAGCTATTAGTATTTCAAAATTTGGTGAGCAGCATAATGACGCAGATAGTATGGAGAGAAAATTGGCTTCATGGAAGGAAGCTGAGTGTGATGATGGAAGGGTGCTTCACAGACTGGAGGCCTGTGACTAGTGGGTAGACAAAAATGCTGGAGAAACTCAGCGGGTGAGGCAGCATCTATGCAGCGAAGGAAATAGGCAACGTTTCGGGTCGAAACCCTTCATCAGACTGATGTGAGGGTGTGGGGGGGCGGGAAAAAGAAAGGAAGAGGTGGAGACAGTGGGCTGAGGGAGAGTTGAGAAGGGGAGGAGAAAGTAGGGACTACCTGAAATTAGAGAAGTCAATGTTCATACCGCTGGGGTGCAAACTGCCCAAGCGAAATATGAGGTGCTGCTCCTCCAATTTACCGTGGTCCTCGCTCTGGCCATGGAGGAGGCCCAGGACAGAAAGGTCTGATTCGGAATGGGAGGGGGAGTTGAAGTGCTGAACCACCGGGAGATCAGGTTGGTTATTGCGGACCGAGCGGAGGTTTTCAGCGAAGCGATCGCCAAGCCTACACTTGGTCTCATTGATGTAGAGCAGCTGACATCTCGAGCAGCGGATGCAATAGATGAGGTTGGAGGAGATGCAGGTGAACCTCTGCCACACCTGGAAAGACTGCTTGGGTCCTTGAATGGAGTCAAGGGGGAAAGTAAAGCGACAAGTGTAGCATTTCTTTCGATTGCAAGGGAAAGTACCCGGAGAGGGGGTGGTTCGGATGGGAAGGGAAGAATTGACCAGGGAGTTCCGGAGGGAGCAGTCTCTGCAGAAAGCAGACATGGGAGGAGATGGTAAGATGTGGCAAGTGGTGGGATCACGTTGGAGGTGACGAAAATGTCGGAGGATTATTTGTTGTATGTGACGGCTGGTAGGGTGGAAGGTGAGGACAAGGGGACTCGGCCCTTGTTGTGAGTGGGGGGATGGGGAGTGAGAGCAGAGTCACGGGGTATAGAAGAGACCCTGGTGAGAGCCTCATCTATAGTAGACGAGGGGAACCCCTGTTCCCTGAAGAATGAGGACATCTCCGATGCCCTGGTGTGGAACACCTCATCCTGAGTGCAGTTGCGGCGTAGACGGAGGAATTGGGAGCACGAGATGGAGTCCTTACAGGAAGCAGGGTGGGAAGAAGTTTAGTACAGATAAACATGGAAGTCCCCCTCCCCCTCGACCTGTGACTAGTGACCCTGTCTCAGGGTTTGGTTCTGGGCCCGTTACTGTTTGTCATCTGTATCAATGATTTAGATGAGAACATACATGGCAAGATTAGCAAGTTTACTAAAAGTGAAGATGGTTTTGAAAAATTGCAGCGGGATCTTGATCAATTGACCAGGTGGATTGAGGAATAGTTTATGGAACTTAATACAGAGAAATGTGAGGACTTACATTTTAGGAAGTCTAACATGGGCAGGACGTACACAGTGAGTGGTGGGGCTTTATGGACCGTTGTTGAGCAGAGAGATCTAGGAGTGCAGGTGTATTGTTCCTTGAAGTCGCAGGTTGATTGGGTGGTCAATAAGGCTTTTGGCACATTGGCCTTCATCAGTCAGAGTATTGAGTATGGAAGTTGGGAGTTCATGTTGTTGTCAAGCTGGAATGGGGACTGAGAAGATTTACGAGGTTGCTGCCAGAATTTTTTTTTTTTTTTAATTAATTTTTATATTAGAGGCAGTGTACAGTCGTATAAACCGCTGCATATGACAAAATACATTTATTGTACATCTTCCATTTTAATTTTGACAAAGATGAAGTAGAAAAAGAGAAAAAGAGCAAGAAAGAGGGAAAGTGAAAGCTAGTGAATGTGTAAACCCCTAAACTACCAAAGAGTGTAGTCACAGAGTGAATAAGTAAATGAAAATGAAAAATAATTTAAAAAAATTAATTAAAAAAAAGACCAAAAAGTGTTGATATGCCTGCTTCAATCCTCGCCACACCCTGTCCGTAAATCGGTTTAATTTCGAAGTTGTGTTGCACCATACTATGCTTGTAATGAATCAATGAAAAGAGACCATATCTTTAAAAATTGCTCTGATTTTCCTGCTAAGACGAGTCTCATATCATCAAGATGTAGTGTCTCAGACATGCTTGTGATCTACATTTTAAGAGTTGTGGTGGATGCATTTTTCCAAAATTTAAGTATAAGTTTTTTTGCCATTATCAGGCCATAATTGAGGAAACATCTTTGAAATATAGATAGCTCAGAGCAGGCGCATGCTATTCCAAAAATAATCGATTCTTTGTGGGGGTCCAGTTTTGTTTTTAATAATTTTGAGAAGATTTCAAAGATTCCTTTTCAAAATTTATAGAGTTTTATGCAAGAGGCAAAGGAGTGTGTTATAGTTGCTTCTTGAGAAAGACATTTGTCGCAGATGATAGATACATTTGGAAACATTTTGTTCAGTTTAATTTTTGAGTAATTTAGTCTGTGTAATATTTTAAATTGGATTAGAGTATGTCTTACATTAATCGAAGATGCTGCCAGAATCTGAGGGTGTGAGCTATAGGGAGGGGTTGAGCAGGCGGGGTCTCTATTCTTTGGATTGCAGGAGGATGAGTTGTATCTTATAGAGGTGTACAAAATCATGAGAGGAATAGATCGGGTAGATGCACAGAGTCTCTTGCCCAGAGAAGATGAATTGAGGACCAGAGGACATAGGTTTAAGGTGAAGGGGAAAAGATTTAATAGGAATCTGAGGGCTAACTTCTTCACACAAAGGGTGGTGGTTATGGAACAAGCTTCCAATCGGAGGTAGTTGAGGCTGAGACTATCCCAACGTTTAAGAAACAGTTAGACAGGTACATGGATAGGACTGATTAGAGGGATATGGTCCAATGTGGGTAGGTGGGTGTTGTGTAGCTGATGTGGGCAAGTTGGGCTGAAGGGCCTGTTTCCACGCTGTCACTCTATGACTAGTAGAGCTCAGGAAACCCAGATTCAACCCTGAACTCCATTTCCACGTTCTCCCTTTAACTGCGTTGGTTTCCCCTGCATGCTCCAGTCTTCCACATCCCAAAAACGTGTGGGTTGATAGGTGAATTGATCGCTGTAAATTGCCCCTAGACTGTGGATGCGTGGTAGAATCTAGAGGGAGTTGATGAGAAGGTGAGGAAAATAAAATGGAAATAGTGTGAAATTAATATAAATGGGTGATTGAGAGTTGGTGCACACTTGATGGTTTGAAGTGTAATTTTCCATGCAGTATGACTCCATGATGTATGGGTTGTTTGGTTAAATGACCATTGTAAATTGCCCCCAAATTGTAGGAGTGGAGATGAGGGGTAGAATTGAGGAGGGGGAGGGGGATTTGGGGGTTGGAGAGAATACTTTGGGTGAAAATAAATGGGTGCTTGATGGTCGGTGTGTACACGGTGGGCTGAAGAGCCTGCTTCCAAGCTGTATATTTCATGCTTTTAATTTCCTTTTATACTGGACAGTGCAGAGACGGGTTTGGACATTTTTCATATGTTAAATATGATCACGAGGAATGCATGTGCTCCTTGACTTGTACATCAATCAGATTTGAATATTGAGCAATCAAGTAGTTCTTTCTTTGGAATGGGTTTGCCAAATTAATTTGCTTCCTCGCCAACAGCCAATGCGTATCCCACTGAGACGACTACAAGAATGCAAACAGTTTTAACAGCTCTGTTTAATCATTTCTCACACATTTTGGTGGAGGTGGAAAATATTTTGAGCATCGTCCTCATTTGATTTTCAGTAATTCAACCATTATCCTTTCTGTAAAAGAAAGCAATGCAGCATAGCTATGACTCTCTTCTGCTAACAAGCATGCAATGATGCTTCATTTTGAAGTTCACGCTGTTGCATGGAAATTAATTTTAGTGTTGAATTTACATGAAGAAATCAGAGTATCCTGTTGTAATATCTCGCCATATGAATGCGCATTATAAAATTTCCTGATAGATATTCGCAGCCTTGCTCAGATATACCTTCATGTCAATTTAACTTTAACTTTTAACTAAACTGAATATTTATTTCTTAAATCCTAAAAAGAATTAAACATTGACAAATCTCTCCGAACTCCAATGGTATTCTTGACCTACATGGTGATTTCCTGCTTACCCATTCCATAATGTTATACATTTTCAGTGCTTAAACCAGGCAAATAATGCAATCAGAGTTACACCTGAAAATGAGGACGTCATTATTTGCTGAGGAATTCATTGTGAGTGGTGCAGAATATTAGACTCCAGCCAACTATAGGGAGAATGAAAAAAGGGACTAATGCAGAATGAGTGTAATGGGATGGCTGATGGTTGGCATGGACTACTCCATGGACTGAAAGGCATGTTTCCATGGTATATTTCTCCATGACTAAATAGAAGATCATGCGTTTTGTGGTTGGACTTCACCTGAAGGACTGTAGCCATTCAAAAAGATGGCTGGAGTATTGTTTGTAGTTTTGGTCCCCTAATTTGAGGAAGGACATTCTTGCTATTGAGGGAGTGGAGCGTTAATTCCCGGGATGACGGGACTGTCATATGCTGAGAGAATGGAGCAGCTGGGCTTGTACACTCTGGAGTTTAGAAGGATGAGAGGGTATCTCATTGAAACATATAAGATTGTTAAGGGCTTGGACACGCTAGAGGCAGGAAACAAGTTCCTGATGTTGGGGGAGACCAGAACCAGGGGCCACAGTTTAAGAATAAGGAGTAAGCCATTGAGAACGGAGACGAGGAAACACTTTTTCTCACAGAGAGTTGTGAGTCTGTGGAATTCTCTGCCTCAGAGGGCGGTGGAGGCAGGTTCTCTGGATGCTTTCAAGAGAGAGCTAGATAGGGCTCTTAAAAATCGCGGAGTCAGGGGATTTGGGGAGAAGGCAGGAACGGGGTACTGATTGTGGATGATCTGCCATGATCACATTGAATGGCGGTGCTGGCTCGAAGGGCCAAATGGCCTACTCCTGCACCTATTGTCTATTGTCACCACTAAGGGATGGGTAATAAATGGTGCCCTTGCTAGCAATGTCCAGATCCTGCAGAAAAGATAAACGAAAAGCCCTTGTCCCCTTCTCTGAGACTATTGGTGTGATTGTTAGTAGCAAAGATCGATGTACGCTCAGATCCATTACATGCAATCAGAAATCCTATAGCTTTGTTCTTGGCAAGTAGGATTTCATAGAGTAGATACAAACTATCCCTCTGAAAATACACACTTTTATATATTTAAAGAAGATGCAGGTAAATAGCCGTGTTGTGATTAAAATTGCAACTGTGGCAGAGAGTTCCAGAGATTCACCACTCTCTGTGTGAAAAAAGTTCATTCAATCACATTCCACCAAACCCATTAGAGGCAGTGCTTTACACCAAGGAACTTTATTTGCCAGATACTTTTACTCTGCAGAGCACAACATTGTTGTATGGAACAGTAGTCCATGAGCTTTTCCTGTGGAGCATTCCTACTTGTCCCATTCCCCCTCATTCCCCCTCAATGACATCATTGCAGCCTACAATATATTCTCTAACACATCGAAACATAGAAATATAGAAATTAGGTGCAGGAGTAGGCCATTCGGCCCTTCGAGCCTGCACCGCCATTCAATATGATCATGGCTGATCATCCAACTCAGTATCCCGTACCTGCCTTCTCTCCATACCCTCTGATCCCCTTAGCCACAAGGGCCACATCTAACTCCCTCTTAAATATAGCCAATGAATTGGCCTCGACTACCCT
The DNA here is from genome assembly GCF_010909765.2 of Amblyraja radiata. Classification (NCBI taxonomy): domain Eukaryota; kingdom Metazoa; phylum Chordata; class Chondrichthyes; order Rajiformes; family Rajidae; genus Amblyraja; species Amblyraja radiata. Next base: position 19,772,920 of record NC_045959.1, on the reverse strand, counting down.
CTGTGGCAGGGAGTTCCAGAGATTCACCACTCTCTGTGTGAAAAAAGTTCTTCTCATCTCGGTTTTAAAGGATTTCCCCCTTATCCTTAAGCTGTGACCCCTTGTCCTGGACTTCCCCAACATCGGGAGCAATCTTCCTGCATCTAGCCTGTCCAACCCCTTAAGAATTTTGTAAGTTTCTATAAGATCCCCTCTCAATCTCCTAAATTCTAGAGAGTATAAACCAAGTCTATCCAGTCTTTCTTCATAAGACAGTCCTGACATCCCAGGAATCAGTCTGGTGAACCTTCTCTGCACTCCCTCTATGGCAATAATGTCCTTCCTCAGATTTGGAGACCAAAACTGTACGCAATACTCCAGGTGTGGTCTCACCAAGACCCTGTACAACTGCAGTAGAACCTCCCTGCTCCTATACTCAAATCCTTTTGCTATGAAAGCTAACATACCATTCGCTTTCTTCACTGCCTGCTGCACCTGCATGCCCACTTTCAATGACTGGTGTACCATGACACCCAGGTCTCGCTGCATCTCCCCTTTTCCTAGTCGGCCACCATTTAGATAATAGTCTGCTTTCCTGTTTTTGCCACCAAAATGGATAACCTCACATTTATCCACATTATACTGCATCTGCCAAACATTTGCCCACTCACCCAGCCTATCCAAGTCACCTTGCAGTCTCCTAGCATCCTCCTCACAGCTAACACTGCCACCCAGCTTCGTGTCATCCGCAAACTTGGAGATATTGCCTTCAATTCCCTCATCCAGATCATTAATATATATTGTAAATAGCTGGGGTCCCAGCACTGAGCCTTGCGGTACCCCACTAGTCACTGCCTGCCATTGTGAAAAGGACCCGTTTACTCCTACTCTTTGCTTCCTGTTTGCCAGCCAGTTCTCTATCCACATCAATACTGAACCCCCAATGCCGTGTGCTTTAAGTTTGTAAACTAATCTCTTATGTGGGACCTTGTCGAAAGCCTTCTGGAAGTCCAGATACACCACATCCACTGGTTCTCCCCTATCCACGCTACTAGTTACATCCTCGAAAAATTCTATAAGATTCGTCAGACATGATTTACCTTTTGTAAATCCATGCTGTCTTTATCCAATGATTTCACCACTTTCCAAATGTGCTGCTATCCCATCTTTAATAACTGACTCTAGCAGTTTCCCCACTACCGATGTTAGACTAACTGCTCTGTAATTCCCCGTTTTCTCTCTCCCTCCCTTCTTAAAAAGTGGGGTTACGTTTGCTACCCGCCAATCCTCAGGAACTACTCCAGAATCTAAAGAGTTTTGAAAGATTATTACTAATGCATCCACTATTTCTGGAGCTACTTCCTTAAGTACTCTGGGATGCAGCCTATCTGGCCCTGGGGATTTATCGGCCTTTAATCCATTTAATTTACCCAACACCACTTCCCGGCTAACCTGGATTTCACTCAATTCCTCCAACTCCTTTGACCCGCGGTCCCCTGCTATTTCCGGCAGATTATTTATGTCTTCCTTAGTGAAGACGGAACCAAAGTAGTTATTCAATTGGTCCGCCATATCCTTGTTCCCCATGATCAACTCACCCGTTTCTGACTGCAAGGGACCTACATTTGTTTTAACTAATCTCTTTCTTTTCACATATCTATAAAAACTTTTGCAGTCAGTTTTTATGTTCCCTGCCAGTTTTCTTTCATAATCTATTTTTCCTTTCCTAATTAAGCCCTTTGTCCTCCTCTGCTGGTCTCTGAATTTCTCCCAGTCCTCCGGTATGCTGCTTTTTCTGGCTAATTTGTACGCATCATCCTTCGCTTTGATACTATCCCTGATTTCCCTTGTTATCCACGGATGCACTACCTTCCCTGATTTATTCTTTTGCCAAACTGGGATGAACAATTTTTGTAGTTCATCCATGCAGTCTTTAAATGTCTTCCATTGCATATCCACCGTCAACCCGTTTAGAATTAATTGCCAGTCAATCTTGGCCAATTCACGTCTCATACCCTCAAAGTTACCTTTCTTTAAGTTCAGAACCATTGTTTCTGAATTAACAATGTCACTCTCCATCCTAATGAAGAACTCAACCATATTATGGTCACTCTTGCCCAAGGGGGCACGTACAACAAGACTGCTAACTAACCCTTCCTCATTACTCAATACCCAGTCTAAAATAGCCTGCTCTCTCGTTGGTTCCTCTACATGTTGATTTAGATAACTATCCCGCATACATTCCAAAAAATCCTCTTCCTCAGCACCCCTGCCAATTTGATTCACCCAATCTATATGTAGATTGAAGTCACCCATTATAACGGTTTTGCCTTTGTCGCACGCATTTCTAATTTCCTGTTTGATACCATCTCCAACTTCACTACTACTGTTAGGTGGCCTGTACACAACACCCACCAGCGTTTTCTGCCCCTTAGTGTTTCGCAGCTCTACCCATACCGATTCCACATCCTGCAAACTAATGTCCTTCCTTTCCATTGCATTAATCTCCTCTCTAATCAGCAACGCTACCCCACCTCCTTTTCCTTTCTCTCTATCCCTCCTGAATATTGAATATCCCTGGATGTTCAACTCCCAGCCTTGGTCACCCTGGAGCCATGTCTCCGTGATCCCAACTATATCATAGTCATTAATAGCTATCTGCACATTCAACTCATCCACCTTATTACGAATGCTCCTTGCATTGAGACACAAAGCCTTCAGGCTTGTTTTTACAACACTCTTACCCCTTATACAATTTTGTTGAAAAGTGGCCCTTTTTGATTTTTGCCCTGGATTTTCCGGCCTGCCACTTTTACTTTTCACCTTGCTACCTATTGCTTCGACCCTCATTTTACACCCCTCTGTCTCTACGCTCACACATTTAAGAAACCCTTTCCCTTTAACTCCATCCTCCACTAGCCCATTCGACACCCCACCCCCCTTATTCAGTTTAAAACCACCCGTGTAGCAGTGGCAAACCTGCCTGCCAGAATGCTGGTCCCACACCTGTTAAGATGTAATCCGTCCCTTTTGTACAGTTCCCCCTTACCCCAAAACAGATCCCAGTGATCTAAGAATCTAAATCCCTGCCCCGTGCACCAGTTCCTCAGCCACACGTTCAGGTCCCGTATCTCCCTGTTCCTGCTCTCGCCAGCACGAGGAACTGGAAGCAAACCGGAGATAACAACCCTGGAGGTCCTGCTTTTCAGCATTTTTCCGAGCTCTCCAAAGTCACGCTGCAGAATATTCATCCCCTTCTTTCCGACATAGTTTGTGCCGACATGCACTACCACTTCCGGATGTTCACCTTCGCCCTTGAGGATTTTCTGCACTCTGTCCGTGACATCCTGGATCCTGGCACCAGGAAGGCAGCACACCATCCTCGCATCCCGTCTGTTGCCGCAGAAACCCCTGTCCGTACCTCTCACAATGGAGTCTCCTACTACAATGGCGTTGCCTGCCTTAGGCCTTTTTGGTTTTGGCTCAACAGCCCTATTCGCATCACAAGCCAGTCCGCCGCCCAGTGTAAACACCTCTTCTGTCCCGACAGCTTCTAAGTGGGTGAACCTGTTCATAAGAGGTACAACCCCCGGGGACGTTGGCATTCCATGCTTCCCTCCCGTTCTCACTGTCTCCCACCTTCTCTCTTCCAGTACCTTAGGTGTAACAATCGTACTGTAGGACTTGTCGAGGAACGACTCCGTTTCTCGGACGAACCGGAGGTCATCCACTTGCTTCTCCAGTTCCCCAACACGGCCCTTCAGGAGCTCTACCTGGATGCACTTTTCGCATTTGTAGCAGCCAGAGGCACCAGCGGTGTCCTTGACCTCCCACATACTGCAAGCATCACACTGAATCAGCTTGCCTGACATCTCCTTCTTTCGTCTCTCCCTCTGCAGTGTTTTGCGTAGTCTCCTCTCCTCAGCCTCCTCTCTGAAGACTCTCGAGCCAAAGACTCACACTTTTCTCACAGGGCACTTCACTCACTGCCGCTCCCTAAGAGCAGTCTTACTTAAATTGACTGATAAATTGCCTGATTTACCAATTTACAAACTTCTCTCCTCCCACTTGGGCTAGAGCCAATCAGTCGTATCTCTCTATCTCCTTCTGCTGCTGCTGTTGTTGCTCCCAAAGCTACAGCAGTTCTGAGTCATACCATCAACTCACCCTTTTTTTGCTATTGATATACTCTGGGGCAATTTACAATGGTCAGTAACCCCACCAAACATGTCTTTGGGATGTAGGAAGAAAGTAGAGCACCCGACGAATCCTACACAGCAGTGGAGAAAAAGTGTAAATTCCTCTTCTTCTTGCGTATGGCGTGCGCAGCCTAAAGTTGTCGGACAACTTGATCTATTTGATCTTATTTGATTGTGCACGCCGGATTGATTGCATTTGTTGAAACAGGGGCGGCCCACGTGAAGGTTGTAATCTCCCACCCCATGTAAATTCATAGAAACATAGAAAATAGGTGCTGGAGGAGGCCATTCGGCCCTTCGAGCCAACATCGCCGTTCATTGTGATCATGGCTGATCGTCCCCTATCAATAACCCGTGCCTTCTCCCCATATCCCTTCACTCCACTAGCCCCTAAAGCTCTATCTAACTCTCTTAAATCCATCCAGTTATTTGGCCTCCACTGCCCTCTGTGGCAGGGAATTCCATAAATTCACTACTCTCTGGGTGAAAAAGTTTTTTCTCAACTCAATCTTAAATGGCCTCCCCTTTATTCCTCATGGATAGCAGACAAAATACGTAGGAAAGAACTGCAGGTGCCGATTTAAATCAAAGATGGACACAAAATGCTGGAGTAACTCAGCGGGACAGGCAGCATCTCTGGAGATTGCCTGTCCCACTGAGTTACTCCAGCATTTTGTGTCTATGCTCACAGTTGGCACCTGAGTGCAGGATCGAACACGGGCGCCTGGTGGTGTGAGGCAACACTGCACCACTGTTCACACACTAGACATGTGTTCCCTCTCCTGAGTAAAACGCCAAGTGTGTGAATAACCTCAGTGGGTCAGGCAGCATCTCTGGGAGGGAATGAACATGTGACACTTCGGGTCCTCCCCCTCCCCTGCCAGAAACATTAATAAGATTATGTTCATACGTCATAAGAGCAGATTAGGTCATTTGGCCCATCAAATCTATTCTGCCATTCATTCATGGCTCATCTATCTTTCCCTTTCAACCAATTCTCCTGCTTTCTCCCTATAACCCCTGACACCCAGGCCAGACTATTAAGAGTTTTAGATTTCTTGGGAACTGCAGGGAGCCAGTGTGCTGAGTGCATTTAATGTTTTCTTTAATTTTTTTATTAATGAACTTTCTAATTAAATTTCATTGATATAATTTTATGCCTGTTATTTATGGTGGTCACTGAACAGGTCATCCTGTGCAACTTGAGATCCACTGGTATAAAAGATCCACCAGTGTAGAGGAATTTAGCAAATCCTACGGTAATTTATACACAGCTGCCAGTATTTGCAGATTACCCCATCAACTCTGACGTTGGTAGCAAGGAAAGTCTTTCAACAGATAAAGAGAAAGGGCAATAATTTATGGAGATCCTAAAAGCAAAGGCTTCCACTTACTGCTGCCCATTAGTTCCGCAATACTGCCGATCAATGAGAATGTGGACTTCTTGGGTCAGGTTGTGACATTCACCTTCTTGAAGGCAGTTAGAGACGGGCCAATTAATGCTGATCTTTCAGTGGCACACACACCCACAACAATTGGGCTTCTTGTTAATTACAGCGCATTTAGAAACTTGACCATATTATTGCAGGCCGTACGCGGGGAAGATGTCTCCCCTAGCTGAGGAGTCCAGCGTCAGATGTCACAGTCTCAGAACAAAAGGGTGGGTCATTTGGGACTGAGATTAGAAACGTTTCCTCACATGGTGATTCCATGGAATTCTCCAATCCAGAATGCTGTAGGAGCTCAGCCATCGAGTTCATTAACGGGGATCGCATGATGTCTAGATGTTAAGGGAATCAAGGGATATGGGAATAATGCAGGGAAATGACTGTGAGATAGAAGATCAGTGAAAATTATTCAAATTCTAGTATTCAGCCATGGTCTTTACAACTGCACCAGTGTGGCATTGTGTTTTTCTTCCTAATAATGTTTTTGCACAAATGTCTTGTTTTTACACCATTTTTTTTAGAAGTTATGTACAGTTTGCCTTTGTGTATTCGCCAGTCCATATGCCTGTGATGCTGCTGCAAGCAAGATTTTTTTTTTACCTGTGCCTCACCGTACACCATATACAATGCATATGCCAATTAACTTGAACAATTAGAACAGCTGACTCAAATGTCTCTGCTCCCAGTTCTTACTTTATGTTAAAAGTTGGAATTTTTAATCATCAAGGATACATACAGTCGACTTTCCACTAAATCTTTGCAATAATAACATGGTCATAAAGATCACATTTTAAATAGTTCAGATGCAATATCAAATTTAAAGTACAGGTGCACAACCTTTTATCCGGAGTTCCGGAAACCGAAAAACTCCGAAAACCGGCCATTTTTTCCAGTATGTCGTCTGCACACCAAAGCTCGCGTTTGGCGCCAAACTTGACCCGAAACGACCCACGGTCAACCCAGGTCTGTACTACTGTAGCGGCTGCCTCCTCCCCGGAGACCGGGGAGACACTTAAACATCTGTAAATCATTGCTTAAATGTTAGTCAGTTAGTTTGGAGGGCTTTTATGTGAAGGGGGCGGGGGGGTGAAGGGGGAAACTTTAATTCTTAGTCCCTTACCTGGTCGGAGAGGCGGGGAGCGGTCAATGCCTTACCGGGTCGCCGTGCAGTAAGCTCCGGAGCGCTGTGGCCGCCAACTCCCAGCTGGGGCTGCGGGCGTCCGGCCGCGGGCGGCGCCGGTTGTAGCTCCGACCCCGGCAACTCTACCCCTGGCTGCGTGGCGCTCCAAATCCAGCGCGGCCCGCGGCCGGACGCCCGCAGCCCCAGCACCGTTGTGGCCGCCGACATGTTGTGTGTCGGCGGCCACAGCGCTCCGGAGCTTACCGCACGGCGACCCGGTAAGGCATTGCCCGCTCCCCGCTGGTATCCCAGCGCTGCGACGCCGCCGACTCCCAACATTCGCGGAGCTGGGGCTGCGGGCGTCCGGCCACGGGCCGCGCTGGATTTGGAGCGCCGCGCAGCCAGGGGTAGAGTTGCCGGGGTCAGAGCTCCAGCCGGCGCCGCCCGCGGCCGGACGGAGCCCCCAGCTCCGCGATGTTGGGAGTCGGCGGCCACAGCGCTCCGGAGCTTACTGCACGGCGACCCGGTAAGGCATTACCCGCTCCCCGACTCTCCCCCCCCCCCATAAAATCCCTCCAAACTAACTGACTAACATTTATGCAATGATTTACAATGATTCCCCGGTCACCGGGGAGGAGGCAGCCGCTCCAGACTTTTCAAGCCGCCCGCGCTACCTACCTAATCTACGCTAAAAATCTTCCATTCGGAAATCCGAAAAATTCCGAAATCCGACAAGTGTCTGGTCCCAAGGCTTTCGGATAAAAGGTTGTGTACCTGTACTAGTTCTTCATTCAGACCAATAATGAAACATTACTTTATAAAGGCGACATAAATGACCTGCATTTATAATGAAAGAACAATTTGGGGCTGAATATAATTTCTTCTTAAAATAATTCAGCAACAAAACTGCTCTCCTTGGTTCTACTGAGTGGCAATTTAGCGCAACCGTTTCACTGCTATTACTTTATTCAGGGCTAAGACCCCCCCAAAGTTCTTCACAGAAGCACCATCAGACAAGTTAGAAGAAGGCACACCAGGACTCGTGACCAAAAGATTGCTGAGTGATGAGTTTTAAGGAGCAGCCTAAATAAAGAAGCAAGGGAAAGTTGCTGACGGAAGGATTTTCAAAGTTTGAGGAACATCCTAAAAGAAAAAGCAAGGGAAAGTTTCTGAGGGAAGGATTTTCAAAATAGGAGCAGCAGCAGGGCACCAAGTCACTGAAGCCTGCCTCACCATTCAATATGACCCTATCTGACCTATGCTGGCCTCACCTCCTCTCTGCTAGTTGCCAATACCTTCAATAGCTTAATCTTTCAAATATTTATCCATCTCCACCTTATCCAACAATCTGGCTTCCTTCACCCTCGGGCAGAAAATTCAAAGATTCACTATCCTCTGAGAATAATTTTTGATGCACCTCAGTGTTAAATGACTGACCCCTGGTATTGATTGTGGCTAAGTTTTCAAAGGTTTCGAAGGTCAGTTTATTGTCACATGTACCAATTAAGGTATAGTGAAACTCGGAACAGGTTATGAATCTCACTCCAGAAAATATCTCGACATCTGCCTGGTCAAGCCCCCCTTGGGATCTTATATCTTTGAGCCAAGTCATCCCTTATTCTTCTGAAGACACCCTTTATTCTTTGACCTGCCACCTGTGATGGAATATTAGATTTTAGTGATGTGCAGAATATCAGAATGGGAGAAAAATGTCCTTGGACATCCAAAGGACTAGAGGAGTTGCAGAGACACAAAAAAAAGTTTTTCTAATGAAACAAACGACATGAATATATCACATCAAAAATAATTAAACCTCTCATAGTTTGTGATATGGATTGAAATATTGTAGAGTAATTTGCTTATATTTTGTTGTTGTTTTGCTTGCATCCACATCATCTGCACGTTTTCAATTCATTATATTATAAAATGTTTGGCAAGCAGTTTATATTAATATACACAAAAAGCTGGAGTAACTCAGCGGGACACAAGAAGTCTGAAGAAGGGTCTCGACCTGAAACGTCACCTATTCCTTCTCTCCAGAGATGCTGCCTATCCCGCTGAGTTATTCCAGCTTTTTGTGTCTATCTTCGGTTTAAACCAGCATCTGCAGTTCCTTCCTACACCTTATATTATTTACATGCTAAGCACATTTCACTGCACATCTCGTATGTGTATGTGACGAATAAACTTGACTTGACTTGATCCTTACCTATGAAACTTGGAGTAGTAGAGTCTTACTCCAATGTTAAGTTCCTCATGAACATGGGAATTAGTGAAAGCCACTCAAAGCTCTTCAAGTCTTTATTTTTCTGTCATTGGGTGATATCATAGCTGATCGGGGCTCCATATCTATTCAAGAATTATGAGTGTGTTCATATCTGGAAAAGCATAGAGTATAAAATAGAAACTGTTGTGCATACCATTGGCAGGTTGGATGAGCAATTCCTGTTTTAACCCTCTGGATATGGGTATAGCATGTGGACCATAGAGACAATTTAGAGATACAGCATGGAAACAGGCCCTTCGGATGACCAAGTCCACGGAAACCAACTAGTTGGATAACACTAGTTCTATGTTATCCCACTTTCTCATCCATTCCAACGCATCAGAGGCAATTTTACATAATAACCTACAAACACGCACATTTTGGGGGTGTGGTAGGAAACCAGAGCACCTAGATGAAACGTGCAAATTCCGTACAGAGACACACACGAGTTCATGATCGAACCCAGCTCTCCAGCGCTTGGAGGTAGTGGCTCAACCAGTGACGCCACTGTAGATAGAGATGTTTTGTTGTCATGGATACAGTGAGTTCAATGGTAATGTTAGGGTCGGTAGAACCTTAGCAGTATGCAATGAAATGTGTGTGTGCTGATGTAATCTGTAATTCCACTAGCCCTATGCATGTTCAATGTGTGTTGTTGATCATTTAATGCATCTATCATTTTATGTGTAGGAAGGAACTGCAGATGCTGGTTTACCCCAAAGATAGACACAAAATGCTGAAGGACAGGCAGCATCTCAGAATAGAAGGAATTGGTGATGTTTCGTGTCGAGACCCTTCTTCAGACTGAAAGTCAGGGGAGAGGGAAACACAGAGATAAGGAAGTATAAGATGTGAGAACAAGACATCAAAGGGGATGAAGGTTAAGCAATATGTAGAATAGCTCATTGTTAGCTAGGAGAAGGTGACAACAAAGCAAACAGAGGTAAAACGTAATCGGCGACAGTCAGACTGGTCGGAGAACCGGGAAGCGGGAGGGATGGAGAGAGAGGGAAAGCAAAGGTTACTTGAAGTTAGAGAAGTCAATGGGGTGGGATGTAAGCTGCCCAAGTGAAATATGAGGTGCTGTTCTTTATTAGTTGATTTACTGTCATTGAGAAATCTACCTTTAGCAATCACACTATCTTTCCACTCATACCTTCAAATATTTCAGCCATTTGTCCCACATTTAATATTTAATGGTTAAAAGTCAGAAGTTCATTAAGAGGTGTGAATAGTCATCCTGATTTCAATTGCTTCTCCTATGCCAGGGCAGTGAGGCATTGTGTCGTGCCCAATCAAAGTCTCCTTAGGCTTTTAAATTTTGAATTCCTCACATAACACCTTGTCAGCAAGTTCCAAAAATTGCACCGAGAATCCATTAATCTAAATAGATCTTTTAATTGTATTATTCATGATGCAAGCAAATACCCAGTGGAGGGGGGGAAACAATTCAGTAGAGAGGAAAACTGTGCTTCAGTGGAGATTAAAACAGTGCTTCGGTGGATGGGAAAACAGTGTTTCAGTAGAGGGGAAAACTGCTTCAGTGAAGGGAAAAACTGCTGCAGTGAAGGGAAAAACAGTATTAGTGGAGAGAAAACTGCTTCAGTGGAGATTAAACAAGTGCTTAGTGGAGGGATCAACAATTCTTCAGTAGAGGTTTAAACAGTGCACAGTGGAGGGGAAACTGCACAGTGGAGGGGTAAACAGTGCTTCGATAGAAAGGAAAACAGTGCATCTTTGGAGGAATAGCAGTTCATCAGTGGAGAGGATGTCCTGAAGTGTGAACTTTGCCTCTTGCTTCACAGCGCTTTGATCTGCTGAGTTCAGCTTTTCTTTGTTTTTTTTTAGTTTATAGCGAGTACAGTTTTTGTTCATTGGGAGATGTAGAAAGCTGTGAGGTTATACCCTCCAAGTGAAGATGAAAGGGGGAGATGGGAGGAATGCAATTTCTGATGAAAACAAATGAATCAGCAAAATGTATCCCTTTTGTCAAATGCCAATAGTTTTGGTCTACTCGATGAAAGGCCTAGCTCCTTTTAAATATTAAATTGCTGAAAACAAGTTTCAATGCAGAATCAGGAAGATGATGAATGGTTAATGCAATATAATGGTAAATAATTTAAGTCTCAATTGACCAATCTTGCCCTGTCTTTGTTACTTGGTTATTCAATGAAACTGGACGCATGCCTGTGTTTATGCTCCACAGAAACCTGCTCCCATTTATCTTACCTAAACCTATCAGCATATCCTACTGTTAATTTCTCTCTCATGTTGTTTCCTCTTGACTGTGTTTGTGCTAATCTCTTTAACTATTTGTGTGGGAGTGAGTTCCACATTCTCTGGGCAGAGCAGCCTGTTCTGAAATCCCTATTGGATTTCTTTGTGATATTCATGCCCCCCACCCCCTTCTATAGTACATGGTTAGAATTTATTTCCATTGCTGTTCCTTTGCATTTTAAACCAAGTTATTTGTTTATTACAACAGAGGAGGGGTAGAGGGAGTGGTGGAAGAGGGACAGAGGGGTAGGGGGAAGGGGGCGGAGGGAGAGAGGGTAGGGGGTGGGGTAGAGAGGGAAGGGGGGTGGGGGAGAGAGGGATAGGGGTGGGAGGGGGAGGAGAGGGAGAGGGGTGAGGAGAGGGAGATGGAGAGGGGGAGGAGAGGGGTGGGGGAGGTGAGGAGAGGGGAGGGGAGGGGAGAGAGGTGTGGGGGAGGGGGGGAGATGAGGTACCACCTCCAGTTTAAATTCCATTTGGAATATTTTGGAGGACCAAGAAACCAAGAACCAAGAGGAGGAAGTCAATAAGTCCAGTCGGTCCACGCAGTTCACTGTACAGAACAATCCCTTCAGTCCCATTCTCTCTCCTTGTTTTCCCTATATCTTGCTGCAACTTTCTTTCCGACACACATCCCATCAACTTTCCATTGATTTTTTACAAGAAGCTTTAGTTAAGATGAGACACAAAATGCTGGAGTAATTCAGAGGGTCAGGCAGCATCTCTGGAGGAAAAGATTAGGAGATGTTTTGGGTCGGAACTGATTTCAAACTGATTATACCGAAGATAGGCACACAATGCTGGGGTAACTCAGAGTAGACCAAAAATGGTGGAGAAACTCAGCGTGTGAGGCAGCATCTAAGGAGAAAAGGAGTAGGTGACATTTCGGGTCGAGACCCTTCTTCAGACTGGCGGGTCAGTCAGTAACTCAGAGGGTCAGGCTACATCTCTGGAGAAAAATAATAGGTGCGTTTCGGGTCGGAACTCTTTTTCAGACTGATTATACTGAATATAGACACAAAATGCTGGAGTAACTCAGAGGGTCAGGCAGCATCTCTAGAGAAAAAGAATAGGTGACTTTTTGGGTCAGACCAGTATAAACGGCATCTGCAATTCCTACACATTTAGTTAAGATTCATTTTATTTTGTTTATTATTGTCACCTGTACTGAGGTACAGTGAAAAGCTTATTGTTTGTGTTCAGTCCAGTCAAAGAAAAGATTATACATGGTTATAATCAAGCTGTCCAATGTGCACAGATACAGGATAGAGGGTACAACATTTGGTGCAAGATATAGTCCAATAAAGTCTGATTAAAGATAGGTCACAGGTCTCCAATGAGGTAAATGGATGGGCTGTACCGCTCTCTAGCTGTAGAGGACAGTTCAGTTGCCTGATAACACCTGGTAAGAAAGTGATGCTAAATCTGGAGGAATGGTTTTTCAAACTTCTGTAAATCTTGTCTGATGGGAAAGGGGAGAAGAGTGAGTGACTGGGGTGGAGACCATTCCTTGATCATGGCAGCGTGAAGTGTAGATAGTCCGCAAACCAGCCTCAATGAAGGGAGGCTGGTTTGCGTGATTGTCTGAGCTACGGATGCAAGTCTCTGCAATTTCTTGTGGTCTTTGGTGGAGCCGTTTACAAACCAGCTATAATACATCCTGATAAAATGCTTTCGACAGTGCATCAGTAGCCTATTAATCTACCTCTTTTGGATGTGAAAGGAAACTGGAGCACCCTGGGGAAATCGATGCTATCGCAGGGAGATCATGCAAACTCCTCACAGACAGCACCCAAAGTCAGGGTTGAACTTATGTCCCTGAACTTTTGAGGTAACAACACCAACCGTTGTGCTACTATAACGGCCCAAAAACTGGTTCCAGTAACTTCTAAAAACAATATGATTTTTGCCCACCAGTCATGAACAAGAGGCCTGCATATGGACAATGTTTTGCCTTAGTTCAGCCAAATGACCTGAAGCTCTGCCATTTCTAATATTCATGAAACCCTGGGATAATTTCATTGACATTTTGAAATATCTCATAAATTTTAATTCACCGTTTATTAAATTGAGATTCCTAGGGCCAACAGTAACCTGAGGTAATGTGACCTAATCAGTTGAATTATTAAGCCATTATCCATCACAGCAGCATCATAAGACTAGGAAAGAGACCAACAATTGATAAAACACTTGTTCCAAAACAAAACTATTTTTAGTATGTTCTTTTCCACTGCAAACACCCAGGAGGTGGAAGAATTTTACCTGTCCAAGTTCCAAGTCCATTAGTTATATTAATGACAGACAAAGTGGCCTTCAAACTTCATGGCTAATTTTAAGTTGATACTTCCATAGTTCCTGACAATTGAATGGAGGATATGATTGGGTGCAAAGTAGCTGGAAATCATGAAAATGCTGGAAATCAGTTCAACTTTCCTGTTCGTGCTTTGGAGACCAGTGTACAATTGGGTGTGGATGGTGCAACTGAGCACAGGGTACAAAAGGTGTTGCATCCAACTTGCTCATTGTTCCATAAACCCAGGAACGGAAAATTTGTTTTCCATCAAAATCCCTGTTCTGCAGATCATCCCAGGGGAATGATATACTTCTTTCTGACCATGCAGGTTTCAAAATGAAGGTGCCTCCATATCGGCAGCATTTCCTCATGATGGCACTGAATTCTCAGCTGAAATCCCATCGGCTGTCTTAAAGCAAGTTACAGTAGCTGACCCGTAAATAGTAGAGTAACCATTCGATGAGAATGCTCTCAGTTAGCTGGAGCTTCAGTTTAGTTTAGATTAGAGATACAGCGCGGAAACAGGTCCTCTGCCCACCGAATCCTCACTGACCAGCGATCTCCGCTATCCTACACACACTAGGGACAATTTTTACATTTACCAAGCCAGTTTACCTACATACCTGTATGTCTTTGGAGTGTGGACGAAAACCGAAGACCTCGGAGAAAACCCACGCAGGTAATGGGTAGAACTTACAAACTCCGTACAGACACCACCCACAGTTAGGATCGAACACAGGTCTTAGGCACTGCAAGTGTTGTAAGGTAGCAACTCTACCGCTGGGCATTCAGCACTGAGATCACTCCCTAAATCCTTCCCTATGTATTTTTCTTTGTCTCTAACTCCCTTTTCTTCGTCCTCCCACCCCCATCTCCTTATTTATCTCTATACTTTTGTTCTTCTCTGTTTCTCTCTCTTTCCACAAAACCTACCTCGTTGACCGAGCACTGATCATCTGCTCTAACATCTCCTTACATTTTTCCCACTCAGTAATTTTATTAGATTATACCGTGTGAAGTACCTTGGTATACTTTGCAGCATAGGAGGCATCATGTAAGAGTAAGGTAATACATTGACTGTCAGTGGTGAAGGTGCCAGTATGAAACGTTTCATTCATAACATTCTACTGCAAGAAAGAAAGATCATGCTGGTTGCCTTTGGGATGAGGTGAAGAGAAATGTCTTTAACCATAAAGCAGAGGGCTGTAAATCATCAGTTGTTTCATTATCCTTACTGATGTGATCGACATTTGTGGACTTTTGGAGAGTCAGTGCCTATGGGTTTAAAGAAAGGATGTGCTGGATATGTCCACCTGGTCAGAAGGTATTGAACGAGCCAGAAACAGAGTTAACGTTTCTGGCAGAAAGCTACCGGTTAAGGAGGACGTAGAGCAGGTTAGGAGAACAAAAGGGAGTGTGAGGAATAGGACAAGTTTGGAGGGATATGGACCAAGAGCAGGCAGGTGGGACTAATATAGCTGGGACATGTTGGCTGGTGTGGGCAATTCGGGCCGGCCTGTTTCCCACACTGTATCACTCTATGACCCTATGAGTCTAATATGGAGAGACTTGTAGAAAGGTGGATGTTTAATCCTATTGAATGGCCGAGCAGGCTTGAGCGGACGGACGTGTGACCCACTCTAGTACTTATTCCTTATGCTTTAATGTGGTCCACTAAAAATAGATGTCATGTCAAGTCAAATTTATTGTGAGGTATAAATACAATGACAATCATACTTGTAACATCATCACAGGCCATATTAATTATACAAGACAGTGAAAAGAAAAATACTGTTCAAAACAAAAATACACCATTAGGAAACAAAGTCCATGGCAGTGCAAGAAGTGGTTTGTGGTGTTTGGTGTTGGGATAGGATTAGGTAGTGCAGGTCAGTTCAAGAGCCTGATGGTTGGAGGTAAGTAGCTGTTGGAAGGTCTGGCCTGAGTCCAGCACTTTCTGTAACCTAATTGTGTAGGAAGGAACTGCTGATGCTGGTTTAAACCAAAGATAGATACAAAAAGCTGGAGTAACTCAGCAGGTCAGGCAGCATCTCTGGAGAAGAATGGGTGACAAGACAATGAGACTCAACAAGAGCTCTCTGTAACCGCTTGATTAAGATCTACAGTGCATCTGTAGAGATTTTAGAGTAGTCCATGGTATATTGAATCTCTTTAAACAATAGACAATAGGTGCAGGAGTAGGCCATTCGGCCCTTCGAGCCAGCACCGCCATTCAATGGCTGATCATCCCCAATCAGTACCCCGTTCCTGCCTTACAATCACAATACAATCAGTTTTATTTGTCACATTGCACATAAAGTGCAAGTTAAATGAATTTGTCAGCAGCGGTACAATGATAAAGAACACACAATACACGATAAAAATTTAACACAAACATCCACCACAGCATTCATCACTGTGGTGGAAGGCACACAAATTGGCCGGTCCTCCTCCATTTTCCCCCGTGGTCGGGACCTCAACCTTCCGCAGCTGTTGCTGCGGGCGTCCAGATGGTAAAAGGACAAGGTACATGTCAAGGTAAGTCCAGAATCGGCTCCTCCCCACCGGAGACCGTGGCTTCAGGCTGGTGTAGGCCGCAGGCCGGCGGTCGTAGATTTAAAGTTCGCGCCGCAGCCAGAAACACCACGGACTGCAGGGCCGGCGGTCGAAGCTCCCCTCCAGGGATCCCTGGCGAGGGACCCCGCTCCTGATGGTAAGTTGTCACGGTGCCCGCGGTGGAAGTTGGCCGCGGGCCGGCGGTGAAAGCTTCTTGTTCCCCCCGGGTCCCCCACGAGGGATCCCGGGCTGCGGACGCCGCGCCAGCTGAAACTCTGCAGACCGCGGCTTCAGGCTGCCGGCTGCCGCGGGCCAGCGAAACGGAGCGCTCCCCTCCGGCTAGCCCCAGCGAGGGCTCACCCGCTCCACGCCGAGAGTCCACGCTGCGCCCGCCGCTGAAGCCCCAGTCGCGTCTCCGGGAAAGGCCACGCCGATCCTTGCTGTTAGGCCACGGGGGAGGCGACCTGGAAAAAGTCACCTCTCCGTGGAGGAGGCGACCAAAGCGGTTTCCCCCTTACCCCCCCCACACCACCCCCCACACAAGACATACAGAGAAACATTAAAAGCATACATTAAAACATACTAAAAAAAATAAAAAAAGTAGGGAAAAAACGGACACGCTGCTGACAGGGCGCCGGCTTGCAGCGCCCCCACCGACCGACATGGGCCTACTCCCCATATCCCCTGACTCTGCTATTTTTAAGAGCCCTATCTAGCTATCTCTTGAGAATCTACCTTCACTGCCCTCTGAGGCAGAGAATTCCACAGACTCACCACTCTCTGTGAGAAAATGTGTTTCCTCGTCTCCGTTCTAAATGGCTTACTCCTTATTCTTAAACTGTGGCCCCTGGTTCTGAACTCCCCCAACATCGGGAACATGTTTCCTGCCTCTAGCCTGTCCAAGCCCTTAACAATCTTATATGTTTCAATAACATATCCTCTCATCCTTTTAAACTCCAGAGTGTACAAGCCCAGCTGCTCCATTCTCTCAGCATATGACAGTCCCACCAACCCAGGAATTAACCTTGTAAACCTACGCTGCACTCCCTCAATAGCAAGAATGTCCTTCCTCAAATTAGGGGACCAAAACTGCACACAATACTCCAGGTCTGGTCTCACTAGGGCTCTGTACAACTGCAGAAGGACCTCTTTACTCCAATATTCGATTCCTCTTGTTATAAAGGCCAACATGCCATTTGCTTTCTTCACTGCCTGCTGTACCTGCATGCTTACTTTCATAGACTGATTTACAAGGACCCTCAGATCCCATTGTACCTCCCCTTTTCCCAACTTGACGCCATTTGGATAGTAATCTGCCTTCCTGTTTTTGCTACCAAAGTGGATAACCTCACATTTATCCACATTAAAATTCATCTGCCATGCATCTGCCCACTCCCCCAACCTGTCCAAGTCACCCTGCATTCTCATAGCATCCTCCTCACAGTTCACACTGCCACCCAGCTTTGTGTCATCTGCAAATTTGCTAATGTTACTTTGAATCTCTTCATCCAAATCATTGATGTATATTGTAAATAGCTGCGGTCCAAGCACTGAGCTATGCGGTACCCCACTAATCACTGCCTGCCATTCTGAAAGGGACCCGTTAATCCCTACTCTTTGTTTCCTGTCTGTCAACCACTTCTCTATCCATGTCAGCACTCTACCCCCAATACCATGTGCCCTAATTTTGCCCACTAATCTCCTATGTGGACAGTTCAAGAAAGTAGAGGCACGGGCTCAGGACAGGTCATCCAAGATGTTGTGCCTTTTAATATTTCCACCTCCAATTTTGTAATGTAAATTCGTTATTGGACATGTAATTAATTATAGATAGACACAAAATGCCGGAGTAACTCAGGCAGCCTGTCAGGAGAGAAGGAATGGGTGAGGTTTCGGGTCGAGACCCTTCTTCAGTAAATTAATTATTGCAGGCTCTCTACTGTAAAAAGAAAAATATCGCTAGTTATTTTCTGGTATTCAGATCTTTTTTTGTGAAGACTTTCTTTGAAGAGGCAGAACATGTGTTAATGAACAGGCACATTTCAGATATGATTCAAAAATTAAACAGAAAATGTAAATTCAGCCTTTTCATCTGCGAACACTGAGTCATGGGACAAATCATAAGCTTAATGTTCTGCATGAAATGGAATTTCTTCCAGTTGAAGCTGTAATGTTTGCAGCAATTGTTTTTGAACCACATTGTTGGTCGAACATCGCGATTCCTAATTGAATATTTTTTTGATTGAAGAAATCTTGGGTGCTGATTTTGGATATACTGTAAATATAAAATCGTTACTTCCCTGCAGGTATAATCTGCTGTTTTATAAATGCCAGTTTATATTTCAAAATACTGATATATATATATACTACCAAAAAAGCTGCAGTTTGGCTGTGCACAAACAATCTGATTTAAAACAACATCCGTCGACCTCTCTCACCCTGTATCCTAAATTTATACATTACATTTTAGACACCTCGCATGCTCTTCAATAACTTTAAATTCCTTGACCTCCATCTGTACCATAGACGTACAGTGACTTTACACCTAAATTTCCCACCAGGAAGCTCTCGGGGCCCTCCAGTTCTTCCTTAAACAGACCCCTAATCAGTTCCCCACAACTAACACCCTCTTCTGCCTGGTGGAACTTGTCCTCTGTCACTTTCTTCAAGTTGAAGGTGTAGCCATGGGCACCTGGATGGGTCCCAGCTCTGCCTGCCTTTTTGTTTGTTAGGTTGAATTGTCGTTGTGCTAAACGTACCCCGGCACCATCCCTCAACTCTCTCTCCGCTACATCGACGACTGCCTCAAGGCTACCTCCAGCACCCATGCAGAACTTGTTGATTTCATCAACTTTACTGCTAACATCCACCCTGCACTTAAATCCACTTGCACTACCTCTGACACCTCTCTCCATTTTCTTGGCCTCTCTCTGTCTCCATGAGACAAACACCTTCACTAACGTCACCTGCAAATCTACAGACCCCCATAGTTATCTAGACCTCCTCACACCCTGCCTCTTGCACAAATGCATCTGCTCCCAAGACCAGGCTTTCCATTCTCAGACATCCAAGATTAATTGTCTGATGTGTCATTCATTGCTGTTGTGAATGGATCCCTCACTCATGTCTCCTCTGTGTCCTGCAGTTCTCTTCACACTCGCCCTTCCCTCAGATGGAACAAGGATATAGTTCCCCTGATTCCCACCATTCATTCCATCAACCTCCACATCCAACACTTTATTCTCCGACATTTCCACCAATTTTTGCTTTTCATAGAAACCATTTTCTCCGCACCTCCTTGGTTCACTCACCGGTTCCCACACAAACCACCCTTTCCTCTGCAATGTAACACCCATCTGCACACCTCTTCCCTTACCTCCCTATAGGGGCCCAGCAACCCTTCCAGATGAGACAGACATTCACATGCATCTCTTCAAACCTCATCTACTGCATTCGATGATTGTTTTGCCAAACACTTTTGCTTGGTCTGTCAAGGCCTGCTGGATTTCCCGGTTGCTAACCATTTGTACACCCTTTCCCATTCGCATACTGGAATTTCTCTGCTAGACCTCCTCTGTTGCCAGAATGAGGCCACACGCTAACTGTTAGCTTCTAAGCCAACAATATAGTGCATTCAGGAAGCATTCAGACCCCTTCACTTTTTCCACATTTTGTTACATTACAGCCTAATTCTAAAATGGATTAAATTATTTTTTTATCATCCATCTACACACCATACCCCAAAATAAAAAGAGTGAAAACAGATGTTGAGAAATTTATGCAAAGTAATTTAAAAAAAAACTGAAATATCACATATAAAATAAGTATTCAGACCCTTTACTCAGTATTTTGTTGAGGCACCTTTGACAGCGATTACAGCCTCAAGTCTTCTTGGGTATGACGCTACAAGCTTGGCACACCTGTATTTGGGTAATTTCTCCCATTCTTCTCTGCAGATCCTCTCAAGCTCTGTCAGGTTGGATGGGGAGCTTCGATGCACAGCTATTTTCAGGTCCCTCCAGAGATGTTCGATCGGGTTAAAGTCCGGGCTCTGGCTGGGCCACTCAAGATCATTCACAGACTTGTCACAAAGCCACTCTTGCGTTGTCTTGGCTGTGTGCTTAGGGTCGTTGTCCTGTTGGAAGGTAAACCTCCACCCCAGTGCGAGGTCCAGAATGCTCTGGAGCAGGTTTTCATCAAATATCTCTCTAATTTGCTCCATTCAGCTTTCCCTCAATCCTGACTAGTCTCCCAGTTCCTGCCACTGAATAACATCCCCACAGCATGATGCTGCCACCACCATGCTTCACCGTAAGTATGGTATTGGCCAGTTGATGAGCGGTGCCTGGTTTCCTCCAGACGTGACGCTTGGCATTCAGGCCAAATTCAATCTTGGTTTCATCAGACCAGAGAATCTTGTTTCTCATGCCTTTTGGCAAACTCCAAGCGGGCTGTCGTGGGCCTTTTACTGAGTGGCTTCCGTCTGGCCACTCTACCATAAAGTCCTGATTGGTAGAGTGTTGCAGATATAGTTGTCCTTCTGGAAGGTTCTCCCATCTCCACAGAGGAACTCTGGAGCTCTGTCAGAGTGACCATTGGGTTCTTAGTCACCTCCCTGACCAAGGCCCTTCTCCCCTGATTGCTCAGTTTGGCCGGGCGGCCAGCTCTATGAAGAGTCCTGGTGGTTCCAAAGTTCTTCCGTTTAAGAATGACGGAGGACACTGTGCTCTTCGGGACCCGCAATGCTGCAGAAATTGTTTTATACCCTTCCCCAGATTGTGTCTCGACACAATCCTCTCGGAGGTCTACAGACAATTCCTTTGTCTTCATGGCTTGGTTTTTGATCTCTGACATGCGCTGTCAATTATGGGACCTTATATAGACAGGTGTGTGTGGTTCCAAATCATGTCTAATCCATTTACTTTACCACTGGTGGACTCCAATCAAGTTGTAGAAACATCTCAAGTATAATCAATGGAAACAGGATGAACCTAAGCTCAATTTTGAGTGCTATGCAGAGGGTCTGAATACTTACGTAAATGTGATATTTCAGTTATTTCTTTTTAATAACTTTGCAAAAATTTCTAAACAGCTGTTGTCACTTCTTCATTTTGGGGTATTGTGTGCAGATTGATGATAAAAAAATAATTTAATCAATTTTAAAATAAGGCAGTAACATAACAAAGTGTGGAAAAATTGAAGGGGTCTGAATACTTTCTGAATGTATGTATGTATGTGGGCTAAATCCTCCAATTTTGTAACATCGCTTCACCTTCTCACATTCCTGTGCCCTAAATCCCCCCCCACCTTATTACACACCTATTTAACCCTCTATCCCACACCTCTTTCCCCCATTTCCTGACCCCTTCCACATATACCCCTCTCTCTGCTTTATAATTTACTGCTTCCATTACCTTTTGCCTTCTTTTCATATCTGACATTTGTCACCTTTTCCTCCCATCTACCAATCAAACCCCCCTCACCTGTATCCACCTATTATATTAATATTCAACATCAAGCTACTGTTGAGCCAGATTTTCAGCCCTCGCTCATAACCCCTCGATTTTCTTGAATATTAGAGGAAGTGACTGCTTCGAAAGGACACAAGACATGGAAGATATCTGCAAACTTTGAGTTATTTTTAGCTCATTCACTGAGCTAATTTATCTCCTATTGCCTGACCAATTGAACTAAGGCCTAATGTAATGTTCAAGAGTTTGATTGAGTCAATTTAAGGCACATTTCCAACCTTGCTCTTTTCTAAATATTATATTTGACTAATTTAAAAAAATGCCAGCTCTAGAGTGTCAACATTTTTAGCTTGTTCCTCCTGGAGATAACTCCTCCTGAAGCCATGCACAATTTATTGTGCAAACTACCTGGGTTTAAAATTGACTTTTTTTCTCTAAGTTTGTATTCTCACAATTCAAATAATTTCTAATAAAAAGTCCTGATGTTTATTTTAGCTGAACTCAGAAAACTGCGCTGTTCAAATTTGGATTTTCTTTTATATTGCACCTTTAAAAACCCCAAAATATCTGATTAAGGGCTTCTGGAAAGTAGTCATTGACAAAAATCAGGAAAGAATTGTGGCCCAACTTCTGTCACTAAGTTCCCAATAATAACAGAACATAGAAAAGTACAGCACATAAATAAGCCCGTTTTGTTTTGAATGGAGGATATGATTGGGTGCAAAGTAGCTGGAAATCATGAAAATGCTGGAAATCAGTTCAACTTTTTGGGTGTGGATGGTGCAACTGAGCACAGGGTACAAAAGGTGTTGCATCCAACTTGCTCATTGTTCCATAAACCCAGGAACGGAAAATTTGTTTTCCATCTAAATCCCTGTTCTGCAGATCATCCCAGGGGAATGATATACTTCTTTCTGACCATGCAGGTTTCAAATTGAAGGTGCCTCCATATCGGCAGCATTTCCTCATGATGGCACTGAATTCTCAGCTGAAATCCCATCGGCTGTCTTAAAGCAAGTTACAGTAGCTGACCCGTAAATAGTCGAGTAACCATTCGATGAGAATGCTCTCAGTTAGCTGGAGCTTCAGTTTAGTTTAGATTAGAGATACAGCGCGGAAACAGGTCCTCTGCCCACCGAATCCTCACTGACCAGCGATCTCCGCTATCCTACACACACTAGGGACAATTTTTACATTTACCAAGCCAGTTTACCTACATACCTGTATGTCTTTGGAGTGTGGACGAAAACCGAAGACCTCGGAGAAAACCCACGCAGGTAATGGGTAGAACTTACAAACTCCGTACAGACAACACCCACAGTTAGGATCGAACCCAGGTCTTAGGCACTGCAAGTGTTGTAAGGTAGCAACTCTACCGCTGGGCATTCAGCCCTGAGATCACTCCCTAAATCCTTCCCTATGTATTTTTATTTGTCTCTAACTCCCTTTTCTTCGTCCTCCCACCCCCATCTCCTTATTTATCTCTATACTTTTGTTCTTCTCTGTTTCTCTCTCTTTCCTCAAAACCTACCTCGTTGACCGAGCACTGATCATCTGCTCTAACATCTCCTTACATTTTTCCCACTCAGTAATTTTATTAGATTATACCGTGTGAAGTACCTTGGTATACTTTGCAGCATAGGAGGCATCATGTAAGAGTAAGGTAATACATTGACTGTCAGTGGTGAAGGTGCCAGTATGAAACGTTTCATTCATAACTTTCTACTGCAAGAAAGAAAGATCATGCTGGTTGCCTTTGGGA
Source organism: Amblyraja radiata (assembly GCF_010909765.2). Lineage (NCBI taxonomy): Eukaryota > Metazoa > Chordata > Chondrichthyes > Rajiformes > Rajidae > Amblyraja > Amblyraja radiata. The sequence goes on along the minus strand of NC_045959.1, from coordinate 19,749,552 downwards.
TGAGGTGAAGAGAAATGTCTTTAACCATAAAGCAGAGGGCTGTAAATCATCAGTTGTTTCATTATCCTTACTGATGTGATCGACACATTTGTGGACTTTTGGAGAGTCAGTGCCTATGGGTTTAAAGAAAGGATGTGCTGGATATGTCCACCTGGTCAGAAGGTATTGATCGAGCGAGAAACAGAGTTAACGTTTCTGGCAGAAAGCTACCGGTTAAGGAGGACGTAGAGCAGGTTAGGAGAACAAAAGGGAGTGTGAGGAATAGGACAAGTTTGGAGGGATATGGACCAAGAGCAGGCAGGTGGGACTAATATCGCTGGGACATGTTGGCTGGTGTGGGCAATTTGGGCCGGCCTGTTTCCCACACTGTATCACTCTATGACCCTATGAGTCTAATATGGAGAGACTTGTAGAAAGGTGGACGTTTAATCCTATTGAATGGCCGAGCAGGCTTGAGCGGACGGACGTGTGACCCACTCTAGTACTTATTCCTTATGCTTTAATGTGGTCCACTAAAAATAGATGTCATGTCAAGTCAAATTTATTGTGAGGTATAAATACAATGAAAATCATACTTGTAACATCATCACAGGCCATATTAATTATACAAGACAGTGAAAAGAAAAATACTGTTCAAAACAAAAATACACCATTAGGAAACAAAGTCCATGGCAGTGCAAGAAGTGGTTTGTGGTGTTTGGTGTTGGGATAGGATTAGGTAGTGCAGGTCAGTTCAAGAGCCTGATGGTTGGAGGTAAGTAGCTGTTGGAAGGTCTGGCCTGAGTCCAGCACTCTCTGTAGCCTAATTGTGTAGGAAGGAACTGCTGATGCTGGTTTAAACCAAAGATAGACACAAAAAGCTGGAGTAACTCAGCAGGTCAGGCAACATCTCTGGAGAAGAATGGGTGACAAGACAATGAGACTCAACAAGAGCTCTCTGTAACCGCTTGATTAAGATCTACAGTGCATCTGTAGAGATTTTAGAGTAGTCCATGGTATATTGAATCTCTTTAAACAATAGACAATAGGTGCAGGAGTAGGCCATTCGGCCCTTCGAGCCAGCACCGCCATTCAATGGCTGATCATCCCCAATCAGTACCCCGTTCCTGCCTTACAATCACAATACAATCAGTTTTATTTGTCACATTGCACATAAAGTGCAAGTGAAATGAATTTGTCAGCAGCGGTACAATGATAAAGAACACACAATACACGATAAAAATTTAACACAAACATCCACCACAGCATTCATCACTGTGGTGGAAGGCACACAAATTGGCCGGTCCTCCTCCATTTTCCCCCGTGGTCGGGACCTCAACCTTCCGCAGCCGTTGCTGCGGGCGTCCAGATGGTAAAAGGACAAGGTACAAGTCAAGGTAAGTCCAGAATCGGCTCCTCCCCACCGGAGACCGCGGCTTAAGGCTGGTGTAGGCCGCAGGCCGGCGGTCGTAGATTTAAAGTTCGCGCCGCAGTCAGAAACACCACGGACTGCAGGGCCGGCGGTCGAAGCTCCCCTCCAGGGATCCCTGGCGAGGGTCCCCGCTCCTGATGGTAAGTCGCCACGGCGCCCGCGGTAGAAGTTGGCCGTGGGCCGGCGGTGGAAGCTTCTTCTTCCCCCCGGGTCCCCCACGAGGGATCCCGGGCTGCGGACGCCGCGCCAGCTGAAAGTCTGCAGACCGCGGCTTCAGGCTGCCGGCTGCCGCGGGCCAGCGAAACGGAGCGCTCCCCTCCGGCTAGCCCCAGCGAGGGCTCACCCGCTCCACGCCGAGAGTCCACGCTGCGCCCGCCGCTGAAGCCCCAGTCGCGTCTCCGGGAAAGGCCACGCCGATCCTTGCTGTTAGGCCACGGGGGAGGCGACCTGGAAAAAGTCGCCTCTCCGTGGAGGAGGCGACCAAAGCGGTTTCCCCCTTACCCCCCCCACACCACCCCCCACACAAGACATACAGAGAAACATTAAAAGCATACATTAAAACATACTAAAAAAACAAAAAAAGTAGGAAAAAAACGGACACGCTGCTGACAGGGCGGCGGCTTGCAGCGCCCCCACCGACCGACATGGGCCTTCTCCCCATATCCCCTGACTCTGCTATTTTTAAGAGCCCTATCTAGCTATCTCTTGAGAACCTACCTTCACTGCCCTCTGAGGCAGAGAATTCCACAGATTCACAACTCTCTGTGAGAAAATGTGTTTCCTCGTCTCCGTTCTAAATGGCTTACTCCCACCAACCCGGGAATTAACCTTGTAAACCTACGCTGCACTCCCTCAATAGCAAGAATGTCCTTCCTCAAATTAGGGGACCAAAACTGCACACAATATTCCAGGTCTGGTCTCACTAGGGCTCTGTACAACTGCAGAAGGACCTCTTTACTCCAATATTTGATTCCTCTTGTTATAAAGGCCAACATGCCATTTGCTTTCTTCACTGCCTGCTGTACCTGCATGCTTACTTTCATAGACTGATTTACAAGGACCCTCAGATCCCATTGTACCTCCCCTTTTCCCAACTTGACGCCATTTGGATAGTAATCTGCCTTCCTGTTTTTGCTACCAAAGTGGATAACCTCACATTTATCCACATTAAAATTCATCTGCCATGCATCTGCCCACTCCCCCAACCTGTCCAAGTCACCCTGCATTCTCATAGCATCCTCCTCACAGTTCACACTGCCACCCAGCTTTGTGTCATCTGCAAATTTGCTAATGTTACTTTGAAGCCCTTCATCCAAATCATTGATGTATATTGTAAATAGCTGCGGTCCAAGCACTGAGCCTTGCGATACCCCACTAATCACTGCCTGCCATTCTGAAAGGGACCCGTTAATCCCTACTCTTTGTTTCCTGTCTGTCAACCACTTCTCTATCCATGTCAGCACTCTACCCCCAATACCATGTGCCCTAATTTTGCCCACTAATCTCCTATGTGGACAGTTCAAGAAAGTAGAGGCACGGGCTCAGGACAGGTCATCCAAGATGTTGTGCCTTTTAATATTTCCACCTCCAATTTTGTAATGTAAATTCATTATTGGACATGTAATTAATTATAGATAGACACAAAATGCCGGAGTAACTCAGGCAGCCTGTCAGGCGAGAAAGAATGGGTGAGGTTTCGGGTCGAGACCCTTCTTCAGTAAATTAATTATTGCAGGCTCTCTACTGTAAAAAGAAAAATATCGCTAGTTATTTTCTGGTATTCAGATCTTTTTTTGTGGACTTTCTTTGAAGAGGCAGAACATGTGTTAATGAACAGGCACATTTCAGATATGATTCAAAAATTAAACAGAAAATGTAAATTCAGCCTTTTCATCTGCGAACACTGAGTCATGGGACAAATCATAAGCTTAATGTTCTGCATGAAATGGAATTTCTTCCAGTTGAAGCTGTAATGTTTGCAGCAATTGTTTTTGAACCACATTGTTGGTCGAACATGGCGATTCCTAATTGAATATTTTTTTGATTGAAGAAATCTTGGGTGCTGATTTTGGATATACTGTAAATATAAAATCGTTACAACAAGAGGAGACAAGAGGAGAGAGAAAAAAAAGGAAATAAACAGAGAAGAAGAGACGGGGGGTTTCTTAAATGTGCATATTTTAATGCTAGGAGCATTGTAAGAAAGGTGGATGAGCTTAGAGTCTGGATAGACACCTGGAAGTATGATGTTGTGGCGATCAGTGAAACATGGTTGCAGGAGGGCTGTGATTGGAAACTAAATATTCCAGGATTTCGTTGCTTCAGGTGTGATAGAATTGGAGGGGCAAGAGGTGGAGGTGTTGCATTGCTAGTCAGGGAAGATATTACAGCAGTGCTTTGGCAGGATAGATTGGAGGGCTCATCTAGGGAGGCTATTTGGGTGGAACTGAGAAGTGGGAAAGGTGTAGCAACACTTATAGGGGTGTATTATAGACCGCCAAATGGGGAACGAGAATTGGAAGAGCAAATATGTAAGGAGATAGCAGATATTAGTAGTAAGCACAAGGTAGTGATTGTGGGAGATTTCAACTTTCCACACATAGACTGGGAAACACATTCTGTAAATGGGCTGGATGGTTTGGAGTTTGTAAAATGTGTGCAGGATAGTTTTTTGCAGCAATACATAGAGGTACCTACTAGAGGAGGGGCAGTGCTGGACCTCCTGTTAGGAAATGAAACGGGACAGGTGGCGGAGGTATGCGTTGGGGAGCACTTCGGGTCCAGTGATCACAATACCATTAGTTTCAATATAATTATGGAGAAGGTCAGAACTGGACCTAGGGTTGAGATTTTTGATTGGAGAAAGGCTAACTTTGATGAGATGCGAGATGATTTAAAAGGAGTGGACTGGGACATTTTGTTTTATGGGAAAGATGTAGAAGAGAAATGGTGGACATTTAAAGGGGAAATTTTAAGAGTACAGAATCTTTATGTTCCTGTTCGGTTGAAAGGAAACAGTAAAAATCGTAAAAATCGGAAAGAGCCATTGTTTTCAAGGGAAATTGGACATCTTGTTCGGAAAAAGAGGGAGATCTACAATAATTATAGGCAGCATGAAGTAAATGAGGTGCTTGTGGAGTATAAGGAATGTAAAAAGAATCTTAAGAAAGAAATTAGAAAAGCTAAAAGAAGATATGAGGTTGCTTTGGCAAGTAAGGTGAAAGTAAATCCAAAGGGTTTCTACAGCTATATTAATAGCAAAAGGATAACGAGGGATAAAATTGGTCCATTGGAGAAACAGAGTGGGCAGCTATCTGCAGAGCCAAAAGAGATGGGGGAGATATTGAACAATTTCTTTTCTTCGGTATTCACCAAGGAGAAGGATATTGAATTATGTGAGGTAAGGGAAACGAGTAGAGTAGTTATGGATACTATGAGTTTCAAAGTAAAAGAAGTACTGACACTTTTGAAAAATATAAAAGTGGATAAGTCTCCAGGTCCTGACAGGATATTCCCTAGGACATTGAGGGAAGTTAGTGTAGAAATAGCCGGGCTATGACAGAAATATTTCAAATGTCATTAGAAACGGGAATAGTCCCCGAGGATTGGCATACTGCGCATGTTGTTCCATTGTTTAAAAAGGGTTCTAAGAGTAAACCTAGCAATTATAGACCTGTTAGTTTGACTTCATGGTGGGCAAATTAATGGAAAAGATACTTAGAGATAATATATATATGCATCTGGATAAACAGGGTCTGATTAGGAACAGTCAGCATAGATTTGTGCCTGGAAGGTCACGTTTGACTAATCTTCTTGAATTTTTTGAAGAGGTTACTAGGGAAATTGACGAGGGTAAAGCAGTGGATGTTGTCTATATGGACTTTAGTAAGGCCTTTGACAAGGTTCCTCATGGAAGGTTGGTTAAGAAGGTTCAACTGTTGGGTATAAATGCAGGAATAGCAAGATGGATTCAGCAGTGGCTGAATGGGAGAAGCCAGAGGGTAATGGTGGATGGCTGTTTGTCGGGTTGGAGGCAGGTGACTAGTGGGGTGCCTCAGGGATCTGTGTTGGGTCCTTTGTTGTTTGTCATGTACATCAATGATCTGGATGAAGGGGTGGTAAATTGGATTAGTAAGTATGCAGATGATACCAAGATAGGGGGTGTTGTGGATAATGAAGAGGATTTCCCAAGTCTACAGAGTGATTTAGGCCATTTGGAAAAATGGGCTAAAAGATGGCAGATGGAGTTTAATGCTGATAAATGTGAGGTGTTACACCTTGGCAGGACAAATCAAAATAGGACGTACATGATAAATGGTAGGGAATTGAAGAATACAGTTGAACAGAGGGATCTGGGAATAACCGTGCATAGTTCCTTGAAGGTGGAATCTCATATAGATAGGGTGGTAAAGAAAGCTTTTGGTATGCTAGTCTTTATAAATCAGAGCATTGAATATAGAAGCTGGGATGTAATGTATAAATTGTACAAGGCATTGGTGAGACCAAATCTGGAGTATGGTGTACAATTTTGGTCGCCCAATTATAGGAAGGATGTCAACAAAATAGAGAGAGTACAGAGGAGATTTACTAGAATGTTGCCTGGGTTTCAACAACTAAGTTACAGAGATAGGTTGAATAAGTTAGGTCTTTATTCTCTGGAGCGCAGAAGGTTAAGGGGGGACTTGATAGAGGTCTTTAAAATGATGAGAGGGATAGACAGAGTTGATGTGGACAAGCTTTTCCCTGAGAATAGGGAAGATTCAAACAAGAGGACATGACTTCAGAATTAAGGGACAGAAGTTTAGGGGTAACATGAGGGGGAACTTCTTTACTCAGAGAGTGGTAGCGGTGTGGAATGAGCTTCCAGTGGAAGTGGTGGCGGCAGGTTCGTTGGTATCATTTAAGAATAAATTGGATAGGCATATAGATGAGAAGGGAATGGAGGGTTATGGTATGAGTGCAGGCAGGTGGGACTAAGGGAAAAAAATTGTTCGGCACGGACTTGTAGGGCCGAGATGGCCTGTTTCCGTGCTGTAATTGTTATATGGTTATATGATTACTTCCCTGCAGGTATAATCTGCTGTTTTATAAATGCCAGTTTATATTTCAAAATACTGATATATATATACTACCAAAAAAGCTGCAGTTTGGCTGTGCACAAAAATCTGATTTAAAACAACATCCGTCGACCTCTCTCACCCTGTATCCTAAATTTATACATTACATCTTAGACACCTCGCATGCTCTTCAATAACTTTAAATTCCTTGACCTCCATCTGTACCATAGACGTACAGTGACTTTACACCTAAATTTCCCACCAGGAAGCTCTCGGGGCCCTCCAGTTCTTCCTTAAACAGACCCCTAATCAGTTCCCCACAACTAACACCCTCTTCTGCCTGGTGGAACTTGTCCTCTGCCACTTTTTTCAAGTTGAAGGTGTAGCCATGGGCACCTGGATGGGTCCCAGCTCTGCCTGCCTTTTTGTTTGTTAGGTTGAATTGTCGTTGTGCTAAACGTACCCCGGCACCATCCCTCAACTCTCTCTGCTATATCGACGACTGCCTCAAGGCTACCTCCAGCACCCATGCAGAACTTGTTGATTTCATCAACTTTACTGCTAACATCCACCCTGCACTTAAATCCACTTGCACTACCTCTGACACCTCTCTCCATTTTCTTAGCCTCTCTCTGTCTCCATGAGACAAACACCTCCAACTTTGCAAAAATTTCTAAACACCTGTTGTCACTTCTTCATTTTGGGGTATTGTGTGCAGATTGATGATAAAAAAAATAATCTAATCAATTTTAAAATAAGGCAGTAACATAACAAAGTGTGGAAAAATTGAAGGGGTCTGAATACTTTCTGAATGTATGTATGTGGGCTAAATCCTCCAATTTTGTAACATCGCTTCATCACCTTCTCACATTCTTGCACCCTAAATCCCCCCCACCTTATTACACACCCATTTAACCCTCTATCCCACACCTCTTTCCCCCATTTCCTGACCCCTTCCACATATACCCCTCTCTCTGCTTTATAATTTACTGCTTCCATTACCTTTTGCCTTATTTTCATATCTGACATTTGTCACCTTTTCCTCCCATCTACCAATCAAACCCCCCTCACCTGTATCCACCTATTATATTAATATTCAACATCAAGCTACTGTTGAGCCAGATTTTCAGCCCACGCTCATAATCCCTCGATTTTCTTGAATATTAGAGGAAGTGACTGCTTCGAAAGGACACAAGACATGGAAGATATCTGCAAACTTTGAGTTATTTTTAGCTCATTCACTGAGCTAATTTATCTCCTATTGCCTGACCAATTGAACTAAGGCCTAATGTAATGTTCAAGAGTTTGATTGAGTCAATTTAAGGCACATTTCCAACCTTGCTCTTTTCTAAATATTATATTTGACTAATTTAAAAAAATGCCAGCTCTAGAGTGTCAACATTTTTAGCTTGTTCCTCCTGGAGATAACTCCTCCTGGAGCCATGCACAATTTATTGTGCAAACTACCTGGGTTTAAAATTGACTTTTTTTCTCTAAGTTTGTATTCTCACAATTCAAATAATTTCTAATAAAAAGTCCTGATGTTTATTTTAGCTGAACTCAGAAAACTGCGCTGTTCAAATTTGGATTTTCTTTTATATTGCACCTTTAATAACCCCAAAATATCTGATTAAGGGCTTCTGGAAAGTAGTCATTGACAAAAATCAGGAAAGAATTGTGGCCCAACTTCTGTCACTAAGTTCCCAATAATAACAGAACATAGAAAAGTACAGCACATAAATAAGCCCGTCAGCCCATAATGTCTGTGCTGAACATGATGCCAAGACCAAATCTTAGCTGCTGCACATATTCCATATCCCTCCATTCCCTGTAAATCCATCTACTTATCCGAAAGACTCTTAAATACCTCTATCATATCTGCCTCCACCACCACTCCCGGCAATGCCTTCCAGGCTCTCGCCACCCACTGTGTAAAAAGACGTCACGCACCTCTCCTTTAAGCCTTGCCTCTTCAGCTTAAAAGTATGCCCTCTAATTTTTGATATTTCCATTCGGGAACAAGGTTCTGTGTCTACCTTATCTGCAGCACACATAATTTTACATACTTCCACCCTCAACCTTTACTGTTCTGAGAAAACAATCCAAGTCTGTCCAACCTCTTCCTGTAGCTAATGTTCCTTAATCCAGACGTCATTTGATAAAATTCCTCTGCACCCTTTCCAAAGCATCTACATCCTTCCAGTATCGGACTGGATAATCATTTCTGCTATTCCTGCTGTCTGTTCAATCAGCACGTGTATTTTCTGACGTGCATTCGAAATAATTAAAAATTGAGCTTTGTGTGGGAAAAAGTAGCATATTGAAAGATTAATTCCCTTCACCGTTTCGAGTATTATCTCAGCTCCAAATTTTCAAGATTTCCTCACCTCCAAAGTAAAATTTCTCAATAAGATTTTCATTTGTTCACCTTTTTCATCTTCTTTATCAAAGAGAATAGATTTGGATGATGAACATACATCTATCCATTGCTATCTTGGGAATAGAATCATGTTCATATTCATAAACACTCAGGAATTTTATCAAGTCGGAGGACGCGCTGCCGGGAACAAAGGAGGGCCTGGCATGGGGGGGGACCGGCGTGAGGGTGGGGGAGGGGGGAAGTACAAAGGAAACCTGGCGAGGGAGAAGGGGAGAACAAAGCAGGGCCCGACATAGGGGAACCGCCGTGGGGGGTTGAGAACAAGGGTGGACCTAGCGCGGGATACTTTGTAACTTTGTCAGCGACTATTACATACCTTGGGTATGCAAGCAAAGAATTTCACTGGGACTTGACATTAAAGTATTCAATTAATTTTATGGTTTTTCTGGAAGAAGAGTTCTTTCCAAAATGTGTCTTTTCTGAAATCTCATTTTGTTGGATTATTTACTGAAACAAGGGTGTTCTCCCACAGAGGTGAAGCTAAGGAAGATTGGTTTCTGCTCTCTAGATATTTAGAAGATTGAGAAGTGATACCATTGCAATATATTAGATTCAAAGAGGGAATGACAGCTACAATCTACATCTACAAAGTCTACATCTAGGATGAAGCTGAAGACTGTGGGTGGCGGCACTGTGCCATTAGTTTCAGGGTAACAGGTCAGTACTCAGTTAGTTATGAATCTTTGAAGTCTCTCTCCCAGAGGACTGTGGATGTTTAATTGTTGTACCTATCCCGCACTTACAATGATCCTTTAATGAGATTACGTGAAAAACTATACCTGCGTTGGAGAATTGTCAGTAACTTTATTGAATAGTGTAGCAAACTATTGGGTTGAATGACCAATTACGATCTATCTTCTTGCAAAGTAGACAGTGCAGAATTGGCAAACAATTGTATTTCATGCCAATTGTATTTCCTCCAAATGTGCTCAGCCCGAATGATTCTTTATAGTTATTTTAGTGGAAGTTTTTGATGGTCTCCTCACACATTAGTGAATCAGAGAATGTGCAGCTATGCTCTGATTAGAATGGTTATCAATAACGAACTGTGCAACACACCCACATAAAGGCTATTGACTTCTGCCATCTTGTAGCAACTTAACACATTAGTTATTTAAGAAAAGTTAAGTTGAAAAATGGAAAGTCATTAGAATAGTATCCGAGCGTTTGCAACTATTTCCCTGTCGTACAGTTGTTACTGTGGAACTGTGAGAATTACTTACATGCGGTATTGACTCGTGCATTTTGCAGCAATTTAGTGCATTATTTGGTCAAAAACAGTTAACATAAAATAATGGGAAGTGATTAGAGTCTAGTTGCCTGTGTAAGTAACTCTCTACAGACCCATTAACAATACCTGGCTAGAATTATGTATTAGCTATCCTACAGGTAAACTTGCCTGGGTTTGAGTAATTGAGCACTCTAACTGACAACACCTTTTGGAAGGAGTTTTCATGGAACCATTCAGCCAAAAATCCATATAGAAATTGTGCTTGTCGGCATTTTATTGGGAACGGATTAATAGATATTAATAGATAATGTGATTGAATTAAGAACATTTACTTCATTGGATCACACAGCAGAAAATGGCCCTTCTGGCACTCTTTGTTCATGGTGCCCATATCCCCTAATTTGATTTGACTGCATTAGGTCCTTATCTTTTATGCCTTTCCTATGTAAGTAGCTGTCCAAATGCCTTTTATACATTGTAATTCTATCTGCCTACCATCACCTCTCGCTGCTCATTCCAGATTATCATCACCACCTGTATAAATGTAATCTAACATTTATTCAAAAGGTTGCAGGGATCATTTACGTTGGAGTAATGTGCAGACATGTTTGTGATCCCAGACATAATGCTAATATTAAATGACCTACACTTTGATCCTTCAGCCATGATGAGGCAGGAATGTGATAGAACGTGTATAGTAGTACTGCACGTTATATCTCACAAAGCAGAATGGCAAACACCATTGTTTGAAGCAAGGGGAGCAACTTTCAACATTATGGCTTTAAGATTTTCTTTCCTTAAAACAAACTCCAATTAAGAATTTGTTTTTTGTGAAGGGTGGGAGGGAGTGCTGATGAAAGTTGTATGATTCTTGGTGATTTCTAATGGTACGGCACTAAAATTATGAAAGGAAGTAAAGATTTTAAAAAGCAAGGTGGATGCTCCAACAAAGGACAACACGACGGTCCCATCTCTTGCTTTACAACAGACTTGGGTTTTTTTCTAAATATGATTTTTGCACTAATGTATTATTTTTGTGCACAGTCTCCTTCATTTCAAAATGGTACGTGTCATTTATGTATCATTTGTTTTTGTGTGTTTATGTGAGTCTATACGCGTGTGATGCTGCTGCAAGCAAGATTTTCATTGTACCTGGACATCACCATACTTGTGCATATGACAATGAACTGGACATGGCTTGATTTGACGTGATTTGGCTATGTGCTATACACAATATATTTGCATGTTAGGAAGTGCAGATGGATTGCCTTCTCCCAAATGCCTGACCTCTACCGCCAAGAAGAACAAGCACAATAAGTGAAAGGGAACTATCACCACATGTTCTCCAGGTTCAGCCTGAGTTGGAAACATCGTGCAATGTTTTGTCATCACTGGATCTAAATCCGGGAACGCCCTCCCCAACAGCACTTTGTACACACGTTCACAGGGAGCTCTGCAGCGGGACAAGATAGCGACCTCATCAAGGCACCTTCTCAAGAGAGCATTACCAGTGGCACCCATATCCCCTAATATTTTTTTTAAACTGTGGCCTGTGCATTAACCTTAAAAATAAGAATCCTTTCTGACATTGATATTTTGACTTCATGCCGAGTTTTTGGAGGCAGCATGAAGTTTTTACAATCATATGGTTATGTTGGATCTGATAAAACTCCAGGTGTTCAATATTAATATTTCTTTCAATATTAATAAAGAACTGAATTACCTGGAGAATGAAGCTTCAGGTTTTTTTATTAGAAGACAAGCTCTCTAAAAAGCTGTTGATATTGGGTTTGGTCTGATAAATCAAGATGACACTGAAGTACAAAAATTGACATAACCCTTTATTTAATTAACTGAATTCTCCAGCTGTTAGGTGAGATTTGAACTCATGTCTCTGGACCAATAGACCAAGATTCAAGATGATTTAATGACCACACAGTCAAGCTGGTGGAATTCATGTTCAGTACAGGATTTTACACAATAAGCTGATTCCAGTCATGCAGACATACAGTTTGTGGTACAGAAGAACACAGTAAGCAGAACATAACATAACATAAAACACAGACAACATACAGTATACAGTACATGCACGGGGTTGCTTTGTGATATTATCATAGAGTGTTCAGAGTTCGAATTGCATATGGGTAGAAACTGTTCCTGATGACAAAAGACCAGGGTTCCAGATGCCAGTCCAGTAACTTAACCACTGTGCTACCACACCATCTTGCACAAATTTATTAAACGCAAGGTAATACCTCCTGTTGTGCCTATGGCAGTTTATCTCAATATTGGTTTAGCACATCTAGTGCTATTAGAACCTTGCATAGTTAATTAAATGTGAAAGGAGATGTCAAGAAAGTAGAATTAATTTCAAGTAATATTATAGTGGGATTTTGATATGAGAAAACATTGCATGACAATTTTGACAATGAATTGAAAGATTACTGTTACCACTAAGAAATTATTTCAGTATGATTTAGTTATGCATATTCAGCACAGAGAACTAATTCCTGAGGCTTTTATACATAATGCTAGATTTTAAAAAATGTAAAATATCTTGCGTGTATTTTTGGGCAGTGAAAGATTTGTTTTCACCTTGCTATAAATAGGATTATCAATCTAGTATGAATGTGGTCAATCTAGAATATTTGTTGTCATTTTTGAGTTGTATCATTGACATAAATGTTAATACATATTTTTTAACATACATGGAGGTAAATTAGCAATGCATGTTTTGCACATAAACTTTCTCCACTTTCTATTGCGTTGGGATCCAATTTACATTTTCAAAAAAATAGGGTGGGAGACTATCTTTTACATTTCAGTGCCCGAGCAAAGGACAACCTAACCCTTAATGGCAGCAAGAAGAAAGAATTGGTTGTTGACTCAATAACTATGTTATTTCACTTATTTATGAACGACTAATGATGAACAGATATACCAGAGCCAAACACAGTCAGTCAATGAGAAAAAAATGTACAAATCCAGAATCAACAAATTTACCCCCTGGGGAAACCTTTGGGGTACAGCGAAAACACGTATTTAGAGCCACATAGATGATTATTTTACTGCTAATGCATTGTCTGTCTTTAAGATCGCTAAACCCGTTGCTATGAAGTAAACAAAGAGAGAGAATATTGAGTTTGACTCCTGCTTGTGGTACAGACAGCAACCTTGGCCTGCTCCTGCCTTGTTTCAATGCAAGGCTGCAGACGTCCAACCCCAAGTGGTTTCCCTGTGCACTTCCAGCAAATTACTTTGTTCTTTCTCATTTTTATAAAGACAAAAATGTACGTGTACGTTAAAATACCCTACTGACTGGGTGTGTCGTTTTCAGATTCCACAGAGGAATTTGAAAAGAGATTGAGTAATTTAAAATCAAGGTGCATCATAACTGGGCCAGCCTGCAAGTTGACAACCTTAGTAAAGACAGACAAACAATTGCCTCGAATTGCAGCAGATTTGGAAATGAATATATGAATGAATGAATGAATTAATTAATTAATTAATTAATAAGTTTACTGGCCAAGAATGTACAAATACAAGGAATTTGCCTTGGTGCTCCCCTCGCAAGTAACAACACGACATGCAATAAACCATTAGGAATAAAACATTATAGTTTAAACATGTGAATAAAATAAAATACCAAAGCAAAAGGAGACTACAGACTTTTGGTTATTGAGTAGAGCAACTACTCGTGGAAAAAAGCTGTTTTTATGTCTGGCTGTGGCGGCTTTGACGGTCCAGAGTCGCCTTCCAGAGGGAAGTGATTCAAAGAGTTTGTGGCCAGGGTGAGAGGGGTCAGAGATGATCTTGCCCGCTTGCTTCCTGGCCCTTGCAGTGTACAGTTCATCAATGGGGGGAAGGTTGCAGCCAATAACCTTCTCAGCTGATCGGACGTTTTGCTGCATCCTCCAGATGTCGTGCTTGGTGGCTGAGCCAAACCAGACCATGATGGAGAAGGGGAGAACAGACTCTACGATGGCCGTGTAGAATTGGACCATCATTGCCTGTGGCAGATTGTGCTTCCTCAGCTGCCGCAGGAAGTACATCCTCTGTTGTGCCTTTTTGACTGTGTAGTCGATGGTGGCCCCCCATTTAAGGTCCTTGGAGATGATGGTTCCCAGGAACTTAAAGGACTCCACAGATGTGACAGTGGTGTTGTTGATGGGGGAGCACACACGAGGAAAACATTTTTCACACAGAGAGTGGTGAATCTCTGGAATTCTCTGCCACAGAAGGTAGTTGAGGCCAGTTCATTGGCTATATTTAAGAGGGAGTTAGATGTGGCCCTTGTGGCTAAAGGGATCAGGGGGTATGGAGAGAAGGCAGGTACAGGATACTGAGTTGGATGATCAGCCATGATCATATTGAATGGCGGTGCAGGCTCGAAGGACCGAATGGCCTACTCCTGCACCTATTTTCTATGTTTCTATGTCTACGTTCCTCCCATGTTTTGAGAGGTGAGGGGGACAATCCCTCCCCCCCTCTCCCCATGTTTTGTGATCCGGATTTTGAAATTCGATGAAAAAAAATCTATTAAAATCTCCACTTTCAGTGAGACAGTGGGGGGTAAGCGCTTGTTAAATGTCTCTATTAACATCGTATTAACACGATGTGTTACCAATTGTGTTTTGACCTTCAAGTATTACTGAAGGTATTCACGGAGAATTTCTTAAAACTGTCTGATGCGGGTACAATTACCATTTGAACTAATTGGCTGTATTGGTGGATGGGAAAAATGTAAACGGGTCAGGTCATTATGGGCTCCGGTCGAACTGGTTTCCTCGCTGGCTTGCCGGTAAGCCTCTTTCATGGTCTCGTTATTTAGTTTTTTTTCCCCATCTCTCACTCTCTCTCTCCCCCCCTCCAAGGTTGGTTCTGCTATTTGCCTTGATTTGCTTTAGTTTTATTTATTTAAGTGTTATTTATTACATTGTAGCTTTTGAAAGATTCAAGCGGTTATCAGACGCTTTCTAAGGGCTGAATCAGCCCGTTTGTGGGGCCTCTCATTGCCCGGCGTGGCTTAAAATCGGCCGCAGAATCTTCCATCGCTCCGTGGTTAGGCAGTCAAACTACTGCGCGACTACTGAGGTGATCGAGACTCCCGATGTTGAAGCCCCTGCCGGGCGATGGAAGTTCCCGTGGCGGATTTTAAGCCGAGCCGGGCGATGAAAGGCCCCGCATATGGGCCGATTCAAGTCCCACGATTCGGGGCGGACGAAGCTGCTGTTCCTGGAGTTTGGAGTCAGTCACCAACCAGGTCAGCTCCCGATGTTACCGTCCACAGGGCCCATGGCCGAAGCCTCGCACGTGTGTGTGCGCGCGCACGGCCACCAAGAAATTGTGTCCGTGTCCCCCCCTCCCCCCTGTTTTGATAGCAATTTCCGCCCCTGCGATAGACACAAAATATTGGAGTAGCACAACGGCCAGTCAGCATCTCTGGAGAAGAGGAGTAGGTGACATTTCAGATCGAGACCCTTCTTAATATTGAGTGTCAGGAGAGGGAAACTAGATGTATGAAAAGGTAGGTAATAAATCAGATCATCAGTGCCAGCTCTGATTTGTTCAACACCTTTTCATACATCTAGTTTCCCTCTCCTCTGTCTCTCAGTCTGAAAAAGGGTTGTGACGTCCCGCTGCGTTACTCCAGCGTTTTTGTGTCTACGGTGTAAACCAGCATCTGCCGTTCCCTCCCACACATAAGTCCTGCAACCTGGGTTTAACCCACTCCTAGCCTGTAACCAAATGGCCATGTTCCATTGTGTAATACATTCTTGGCGTGCTGATGGAGGGATGTCAGTGAATGGAACTCGCATCAAATGCAACGGCAGCTGATTCCCCGGCTCCTCAGTGTTGCACTCCACATTTTCCTCTTGCCATCATGGGAGTTTGATAAAACACGCACACGCGTCCTTGAATTTGGCTCCCATTTGACCGAGTGCAGAATTTAAATTTAACTGCTGCATTATTGACGACCTGATTTTGTTTTAATGTATGCTATTCTTCAGAGATAATTACAGCCATGTGTTTTCTAACCTTTGCAGTTTGTATTATTCTTGTTGCTGTAGGCGTTAGTCCCAACATTATTCTGATGTGGGCATATCAAACAGCGCCCATCGGAATTAGTTCTGTTGTGGGTGTAATTAATATTCCGTTTCCTCTGCCTTCCCGCAACATTTCCATGCAAGCTGATGAAAAATTCTGCTGGGAGAGTTCTTTGGTAATTAAAGTTTGCATAGTGTAATTGTGTTTGGGGAAACGTAGTGCAGTAATGTGTAACTGTTTTACTTTTTATCGAACGCTTGCGCAAGTGTTGAATTTAGTTCTTTTGCTTATCTTAGTAAATACTTCTGTCATTTTTTTGTGACAATAATTCAAAATTGATCTAATATCAAAAATCTTGCTGATAAAAGGATAAAGCTCGAAAATACAGCTCTTTAAAGATGCTGCAATAATATTCATTGTAGTTCAGTCAACTTGTATGGTGCGATCTTGATTTTCTGATCCTTGAGAGATTGTAGCGCAAAGTCTTGGATGTGTGTCATTTAATTTCAGAGAGAAGAAAATATTCAAATGGGAGGCAGCATCTGTAGAGGGTGAAAATAGAGTTCACAATACTGGTTGATGATATGTCCTCAGATCAGATAATTTTGATACAAACCAGAAAGGCTGGTTTTGAATGATTGAATTTAGTGTTAAATGCTGTTGCTGTGATGCGTTTAGTTGGAAGATGAATTGCTGTTATATTGGGCTTGGTTGGATTAAGAGATCAGAATGGGTGCAGAATTGATGTGACAGGCAATTGGAAGCTCAGGGTCACTCCTGCAGACTATTCTGCAAAGCAAGTTATCCAATTTGCAAATGTGGATTTTGTTTGTGAACTAGGGAGTTGCTGAAGGACTGTCCTTTTGTAATACTTAATGGGACGAGGGGGGTGTATCTGGTAGTATGGTCTTGTTGAAGGTGGGAGAAACTTGTTCAATGTGGAGACGTGAGGTGGAAGGTGAGGACATGGGAAATCCTCTCCTTGCTGAGTGGGAAGAGAGAGTGTGAGAGCACGTGGGGGGAATGGAACAGACGTGACAGAGATCCCTTTCAGCTTTGATAGCAAAGCTGTGGTTAAGGAAGACATCTTGGAAACAACAATGTTGAAGGTGGTATCCTTTTAACTAATAGGACTGAACCATAGACAATGGGAGAATTGAATGAAGTCCTTGTCAGAAGCAGATTTTAAGGAGGTATAGTCAAGGTAGATGTGACCTTTGGATGTTGGTTGCTTATATAACCCCCCCGGGACAAGTATAAATTAGTCAAGAAAGTGAGTGGAAGAGTTAGGATGGAACCACGTGGAAGGGAGAACATGTACTGATTTCCTATGGAGTTAACTTCTGTGACTGGTGAAATTCAGTGAGGGAGACAAATTATGAAGATATGGACACAGCAACGCTGGAAGGGTTTAATTAACAAAGAGATGAGAGTACACCAATATCCAAAGTTAATTTGCTAAAGCCACCAAGTCTTTGATACTTCTGGAATGGGGGAATGTAAGCAACTTGTCCTAATGGCTGATTTACAAAAGCAATGCGGCATCCAAAAGAGCTGGGGTGAAGTTACGTGCTGACAGCTCAGCTGCCAAGAAGAATTCACAGCAATCATTGACAAAGAAGAGCTATAACAAGAACAGATTTGCAAAGAAGGTGAAATGAAATGGTTTTATAAATATTTACTGACGTGCATCTTAGCATTCAAATCTTACCATCAAGTATGTCTTCCTTGCCTATTCTGTGGACCAAAGATTGATTGCATGCAATAGAAGATATTCGTGACATTTACAAAAGCATGTGTGCGAGTGGAACAAATTGAAAACTTTGCAGAAGAGGTTAAGTGGATATGGCTTATGAGGGTCAAAGTACCATGGCCCAATGCACAGAATGTGGGGGTCATTACACAGACTCTAGGGGCCATAGTATTGAGTGCAGTGAAACCAGTCAATAAGATGATGGATCAAAATCTCTCCAGAGGTGAGGACTGGGACAAGGAAGAAAATTAGGCAGCTGAACCCATGGAGGCCGTGCAGTAAGAGTCGGAGGTGTTAGTGCAGTAGCATTGATGAATGGCTGCCCAATGGTTGTCATCAGCGTGGATACAAATTGTTTTCTGACAATGACATTGTAAAATATGTACGTGGACAGAACACAACGGTGAGCAATAATGGAGGAGAGAAGACCCTATACCATGGCACTGGTGTTAAAACTGTGCAACCGTAGTCTATGTTGGGACTCTGCTTGTTATGTGGAGCACCAAGATTCCATGTCAGCACTGATAAGAGTAGACTACAGATGGATATTATAAAAGAAAATAAGCCAGTCATTGAAACACGGAGACATGACAGAGTACTTTAATAAGCAGTTAACGTACTAAGCAACACCTCTGATAGTTCATTATCCACTGGGTCCTGATTCCCCCAGCCCTGTGGTGGCCCTGGATAATTGAATATCAACTATGCTGTCTCAGCACCTCCATTTAACATCTCGTTTGGAGGTCAGCACCTCACACTAAATTCCATTTAACGGCCAGCCTATTTAACTGTGCATAGACCTCACCATAATATTGGTACAACTTCCAGCCAACTTGGTGGCTAATCTGGCACATTTCTCCTTTCTTTTGCTAAATTCACTGCGCAGTGTAAGTAGGACAGATTTGGCATGAGATAGGCAGGACCATCACACAATACACAATACACAATACAATTTATTTGTCACTTGAACCTCATAGAGGCTCAAGTGAAATGTTGTTTCTGCAGTCATACACACAAGAAAAAAAGACCCAAGACACAACACAGTTTACACAGACATCCATCACAGCGCATCTCCTCCTCGCTGTGATGGAAGGCAAAAAAACATATCTCTCCCCTGCTCTTCCCATTCCCCTCCCGATGTCAGAGTCAAAGCCCCCGGCGGGCGATGGCAATTGTCCCGCAGCCATTAACGCCGCGCCGGGTGATGACGCGCTCTGGGTCTTGGTGTTGGAGCCCCCGGCGGGCGCAAGCAAAGTCCCGCAGCCGTTGAAGCCACACCGGGCGGTGATGCAAGGCCCCGGTCCAGGTACTCTTCGACCCCGCGACTCGGGCGGGAGAAGTCGCCGTTGCGGAAGCCCCGAAAAGCGGTCTCCCAGCATGGACCCGCGGGCTCCCGATATTACCGTCCACCAAACCGGCGGCTGGAGCTTCCGAATCTCCGGGGGTCGGGTCGCAGCCGAGCGCCACCACAGCTCCACCCGCTCCGAACTCGGCCAGCTCCATGATGGTACGTAAGTCCGCAGCTCCGCGACTGGAGCCCCAGGACGTTCCTGCTGGAGGCCGCTCCACGTTGCAGCCCCAACGACAATGGAGACCCGACAGGGAAAAGGTCGGGTTCTCCGTGCAGGGGAAAGATTTTAAAAGTTTCCCCCCCCCACCCTCCGCCCCCCCCCCCCACACACACACACACACACACATACCCCATCAAAAAAATAAAAACTACATTAAAACGGGACAAAAAATAACAAAAAGACAGACGGACTGCAGAGGCCGCTGCGACGTGAGTCGCGCCGCCCACCGGAACGTGTACAAAGGGATACTTTAAAAATAACACTTGTTACACATTTCTTCAGCATTGCAAAGTTAATTTAAATGTCTCCTTTGAGCATTACCCTTTCATCGTTATAAAAATATTACAAATTTCATGCTGAACAGCCACCAGAAGTAATATGAAAGTTGATGTTATGCAATTTCATAATGATTCTGTTAAATATTTATATTGATTTGTACAACTGTTAAAAATGTGTGTAATAGGCTGTGTTAGTTTAAAATAATTGAGCTACATTCATTTGTAGTACATCAAGTAGATCAAATTATTCATCAACTTCACCAAATAAATATGATATTCCACTGGATCCTAATCACCTGAGCTGCATTAATGTAATAATATAAGTAAAATTGATTCTAGCAGTAAAGAGGAAATGTGTTTTTAAATATACTGATTCATCAGTATTATGTAACTCATTATGTTGCCAGACTGATTAGTGACTTATTCATGCATGGCCCATTTGTTAGCACTGATGCACCAAGCTAACCTACTGGTTCTGAATATTACGTGTACTTTCATTGCTATTTTTTCCCAACTGCATCTAAGATGTACCCAGTGATGGAAGTGAAGTATATTTCTCACCAGTGATTGTACGCAGAACCCCCGTGCACAGTGGTGACGCAGAGACAGTCCATAGCTTGGAAATTGGATCCATCGGATATAGTTGTCATACACAGATCACACATAAGAGCAACTGTGACCAGAGTAAATCATGCTCATGATTATTTTCTCAGGAAATTGCCTTGGTACTTGCGTGTACAAGTCACATTAGTCCTTGGAGTCAGTTACGTATCTAATAATGTCCTACTACTTATCTGTTGCGCATAAGTTACAACCTTCATTGAGCGCCCACATAAAGCCTAAGTACACATTGCACTGGGTCTGGCAGGGTGACGTCCTACTAAGTAAGGCTCAGCATTGCCACATCGACCCCTTTATAAAGCACTAGTCCCCGTCAGTATGCAATTGTTAGGATAATGGAGTCAGCATCAGTCAACAATATCCTTCATCGTTTCCACTCTTTCCATACAAATCATCTCAGAGTGGAATAATTGGTTTCTGAACTACGATTATTTTTTTATTGTTAATCTAAATCTATGAAGAAAAATCTTCATGTACTCCAAACATGAGGAAGATGTTTTTTCTTTAAACGACCCGTAATGTATATATTGTTACAGTAAAGACACTGAATTAATATGGTCATTGTGCACTGAACCAGTTTATATTGCTCACTTCCTAATCTTATATTTTACTTTTATGTGAAACAGTTCCTCTTGAATTGTTTATTACTCACAAATTTTAAGTGTTCCTTTCTCTTGGAACCTTCTGTCATTGTGAGCAATTTGTCTCGATTGCTTTATTAATTTCATTCAGAATTGATCTAAAACAAGAAATTTCAATTAGCTTAATGGCACTTTTCTAATATAAACAAGCCTTTCCTCATGACCTCATTCTTGGTGTCCTTTACCTTACCATCTGAGGATTAAAATATCCTTACGTTTCAGACAGGATCAGCATCTTATGACGTTAACTCTTTAACTCCCATAGAGCCTGATCTGCTGACCATTTCAGGCAAGGCCTGTTTAGATTCCCAACAACCAAAGTATGTTGCTTGCAAAGTAACATCTTGCATATATCAGATGTTAGGATAAGAGTCCAACCAGTATCTTATTGGCCATCAGTACTCTAGTTGACATCATTATTTTTTAATAATTCCCATTCAGAGGAACTTATATTTCTACAGCTGTCAGTTTTCTTGCACCAACCTGTACTACCCTAATCCCACCTTGATAATAGAACACTACAGTCCACCTCTTGCATTCTGTGGATTTTTAAAAATTGTGTTTTCCACTAAAGTCTTGTTTCTTTTGCACACTTATTTATTTTAGGATTTGTGGGTATAATTTATGTATCATTTGTCTTTGGGTGTTTGCCTGAGTCTATGTGTCTACAATGCTGCTGCAAGGGTGGCATGGTGGCGCAACGGTGGAGTTGCTGCCTTGCAGTGCCAGGGACCCCGGTTCGTCCTGACTACGGGTGCGGTCTGTACAGAGTTTGTACGTTCTCCCCATGACCACGTGGGTTTTCCCCAGGTGCTCCCATTTCCTCCCACACTCCAAAGAGTGTGGTTAATTGGCTTCGGTAAAAATCGTAAATTGGTCCTATTGTGTAGTGTGTGCTAGAGTAACAGGGATCGCTGGTTGGCACAGACTCGGTGAGCCTGTTTCCAAAGCTGTATCTAAACTAAACTAAACTGAAGCAAGGTTGTCATTGGGCCTGTACCTCACTGTATGCGTGCATATGACAGTAAATTCAATTTGACGATTGAATACTTCCACTACTTCTGCCTGATTCAGTGCTCATCACTTCACATGTTTCTATAATCAGTTTCTGATACGCCAATTCTTCAAAAGATCAAAATCCAAATACTATTTAGTTCATAAATATCATCATCATAAATAACATCATAAATACTGCATCTTTGCTGTTACATTCTTAATACAGTAAGTGATATGCATTTTGGATGATATGCTATAAACGTTATACTGATTATTATGCTTAGGTAGTTGGCATCAGCAATGAAAACCAATTAGCATTTTCCAATGCTGTGTAAGATGCCTGGCTCAGCTCAGACAAGGCCTGCAATTGAAAGTTGATTTCTCACATGGAATGTATTCTCAGACAAGGCTGGCAATTGGATGATGACAGCTCGTGTGTAATTTCAAACTTATAGAAACATAGAAACATAGAAAATAGGTGTAGGAGGAGGCCATTCGGCCCTTCGAGCCAGCACCGCCATGCATTGTGATCATGGCTGATCGTCCCCTATCAATAACCGTGCCCGCCTTCTCCCCATATCCCTTGACTCCACTAGCCCCTAGAGCTCTATCTAACTCTCTCTTAAATCCATCCAGTGATTTGGCCTCCACTGCCCTCTGTGGCAGGGAATTCCATAAATTCACAACTCTCTGGGTGAAAATGTTTCCCTAAGTCCCTAAGCCCCTAAGTCCTTCCTCTAGCTAAAAACTGAAAATGTTGGAAACACTCAGCAGGTCAGGCAGCATCTGTGGTCTGAGAAAGGCTCAATGTTTCAGGTCCACAACACTTTGTCAAAACTGGGAAAGAAAGAAAAACTATTTGGCTTTCATTAGGAGGGAAGCTGGGGAGGAATGAGTAAAACAAAGAGATTACCTCTGATAGAGTGAGATCAGTGCGTTAAGCACCAGTACATTACGCTTTTTTGTCTGTGTTATGTTTAATTTAGTTTAGTTTAGAGATATGGCATAAAATAGGCCCAATGAGTCTATGCCGACCCCATACACTAGCGCTATCCTACATACTAGGGACAAATTACAATTTATTTTTCCGAAGCCAAATTAACCTACAAACATGTATATCTTTGGGGTGTGGATGGAAACTGGAGCACCCGGGGAAAACCCACACGGTCACGGGGAGAACGTACAGACAGCACCCGTAGTCAGGATCGAACCCGGGTCTCTGGCACTGTAAGGCAACTCTACCGCTGTGCCACCGTGCCGCCCCATGTTGACATTGACAAAGCTGTGAGGAAATGCTGCAAAGGACTTATTGTACAGCATCAGGATAAGGAAAGCTGAAGCAAAATGAGGGCAGGCAGAAATGGCTGGTTATAATACAGACAAAAAGTGAGAGCGAGTTTCCTAAAGGTTTTGATATTCCTGCCTGGAGTTATGGATCACGGTTATGGATCCAAAGTCGCTGGAGGTTCGACTAGCCCCGACCTGGTGTCCGATAGCCCGGCGCCGGGAAGCTGAGATCCCCCACCGATGCGGGAGCTTGATCGCCCCGACGCGGAGGGCCCGATCGCTGGCTGCGGGAGCCAAGATCGCCCCGACAACGGAAAGCTTAAGGCCCCGAATGCAGGAGAACAAATAAGGGAAGAAATTGAACTTTTTTTTCACCTTCCATCACAGTGAGGAATGTGGAGGAGTCACTGTGGTGGATGTTTATGTTAAAATGTATTTTGTGTGTTTTGTTGCATTTTAGTGGTATGAATGTATGGCAAATCAAATTCTTCATATGTTGCAAAACATACTTGGCTAATAAAGTATGATTTGAATCTGAATCTGAATTCCTTTATTGTCATTCAGACCTTTCGGTCTGAACGAAATTTCGTGCCTGCAGTCATACATATAGTAATAAATAACAAAAACACAGAATAAACACAAATTAACATCCACCACAGTGAGTTCACCAGGCACCTCCTCACTGTGATGGAGGCAAAAGTCTTAAAGTCTCTGTCTCTTCCCTCCTTGTTCTCCCTCTGCGCTGAGCCGACCCAGGTTCCCTTGTGCTTGTGATTGTGATTATGATAGGTTTCCTAACATACAAGACCAGGTTTCAGCCATGGACCAACGAGATGCTGGTTTCCCAGAGCCCCAGCTGTGCTGTTGAAATATAGCAGTAATGTTGGGAGAAAGTCACTGCCAACCATGAGGCTGAGAATATTAATAAAGGCAATGAACAGAGAGCCTGATTATTATAATAGTGTCCTCAAGCTAGATGCAACAAATATTTTTGTAATGGACAATTACCTACTTACAGAGTGTTTCAGTAGTCCACTGAAAGTTGAGTGGCTTGGGTTTTGGTTGAAATATTCGTGTTGCATAGCAACTTGACAAAATGAATATTGCAAGTCAGAGTAAGAGGAGTGACAGTGTTCTAAAATGAGCCATCTGTCTAACTTCTGTTTAATACTCCTGACCCCATAAACAAACATGCACTGTCCAATTATCTCCATTTCACCAACTTGACCTCACAAACAATCAGTTATTATCAGGTCAGACTCCATTCACAGCCTTCAGCGTACAGTTCATAGTTAATTGTGCCTCTAAACATTTGCCCTTATATTTTCTATGAATGTGCCTCCCATTCAGTGATAGTTTCACCGTAATCTTTGTAAAGACAAAATTAGAACTGTTTTGGGTCAGCCATTATAATGATATCCTTCAGAAAATTGCCTCCATCAAAAGGAAGGCAGAGTGGACATGCATTCATGAGCGATGATAAAAAATAATGCATAAACTGCACGTCTATGAAAAATGTAGTGGGGAATGCTGGTTTCAGACATCAGAAACAGCACTAGTTTATTCTGTTGTATTTCATTTTCTAAGGGATGTTGTCTGCAATAATTAAAAACATTATGAAGCTGGAGCTTGTTGATATGAGATACTGCTGGCAGTTTTATGTGCTTTTTGGATACTAGACCTGTGGCATCTGCGAGTTATGTCAGAACCTACTGGATTGGGAACCTTAAGGCAACACAGCACTGTACAGTAGAGTGCTTGCATTTGACCATTTATCTTGATGTGAGCTGTTCTACCTCACCATAAAACACATTCAGGCCACGCAAAACCATCTTCAGACATCAGTCTACCGACTAATGCTGTCTGTCCATTTGCTTCCACAGTTGCTGCCTGGCCTGGATTCCTATGGTTTTCAGCATCTGTAGTCTCTTATGTGAACAGGAGGGCTGTAAGAGGGGAAAAAAGGGGAGACATGCTCAGCAGTCAAGCGGCATCCGTGAAGGATTCTTCATCAACAAGTAACTGTTTAAATCATGGGTCACTGCCTCACAGCTCCAGAGACCCAGGTGCAGTCCTGATATCGGGGTCTGTGGTGTGCACTTCCTTCTTTGACCATATATTTTTCTCTGGGTGCCCAGTTTCCTCCCACATCCCAAAGAAATGAAAGTCGGTAAATTAATTGGGTGTTGTAAATTGTCGAGGCCGTGAGTGGCTGGTAGAATCCTAAGAGGAATCATTAGAAATAACAGCAGAATAGAGAGTGATTATTATCAATGAGTGCTTGATTGTTGGCATGGATCCATTGAGCTGAAGGGCCAGTTCCGGTGCCATATACTACCATGCCTGGAGCATCTATTTCACTTCCCACCAAGGCCCCTTGACCTGTTGAGTAGTTCCAGCATTTTCTATTTTTGGTATACATAGAAACATAGAAAATAGGTGCAGGAGTAGGCCATTCGGCCCTTCGAGCCTGCACCGCCATTCAATATGATCATGGCTGATCATCCAACTCAGTATCCTGTACCTGCCTTCTCTCCATACCCCCTGATCCCTTTAGCCACAAGGGCCACATCTAACTCCCTCTTAAATATAGCCAATGAACTGGTCTCAACTATCTTCTGTGGCAGAGAATTCCAGAGATTCACCACTCTCTGTGTGAAAAATGTTTTTCTCATCTCGGTCCTAAAGGATTTCCCCTTTATCTTAAACTGTGACCCATTGTCCTGGACTTCCCCAACATCGGGAACAATCTTCCTGTATCTAGCCTGTCCAACCCCTTAAGAATTTTGGGAACAAACACCAAATGGTCAAATGCAAGCTCTCTACTGTGCAATGCTCTGCTGCCTTAAGGTTCCCAAACACCAAATAACAATGGTGTTTAAGGATAATATTACCAGTACACAAGGGATTATTCCTTGACTCACCTTCAGATTTACACCATTGCAGCATTTGCAAAAACTAGAAAATAAACTGCAGCATTTTTAGAAAATGCTATTATTAGCACACATTAAAGAAATAATAGTATAAATAAAGAAATAATAATACTTTTGGGAATCAAATGAGTTATTTTTGTTTTCCAAGATAAGAAGGGTGCATTACAGTAATAGACTTTGCCATGAGAATTCTAATTACTATTTTGTAGGTGAACTTTACTAACTTCACTGTACCTAAAATGGTTCTCTCATTTAATTATTAAAATGTGATACAATTAATCAGGGGAACTGCACATTTTGCAAGGCATTGTATATTGAAGAACTAGGGTGGCACAGTAGCATATCGGTAGAATTGCTACCTTACAGCGCAAGGCCCGAGTTCGATCCTGACGATGATGCTATCTATACGGAGTTTGTACGTTCTCCCTGTGACCGCATGGGTTTTCTCCGGGTGCTCCAGTTTCCTCCCACAGTCCAAAGACCTAAAGGTTTGTAGATCCAACATTCAGATCGGCAACAAAACTCTGTCCCCTCTGATGCCCCAGGTGTGTGTAAAATGCAATGTACAGTGCAACTCCAATAATCTGCCATCCATCCTTTTGGTATCTGGTTCACCAAGTGCCGTTTACCATACTCCCCATCCACTTGCTAGAACTTCAGTTCCCACACACACTTTAAACTTGCCTGGTTCTGTGGACTGTGTTTCGCAGGTTTGCTGGAATGGTACTCTGTAACATTTTTTTTTTTAATATGCCAAAAGTATGTTGGAGTATCAGTAAATATCTCTAAACTAAACTAAAATCTCTAAACTAAAATTAAACGAAAATTACATCCAATAGTCTGGAGAATTGGCCAGAGAGAGAGTCCCGAGGGTTCTGGCTTAACACAATTTTGCTGTACTATTTCATTGAAGATTAGTGATTAGATTGGTGTCTTGTGATCCTCGTTTGTGCTGATTATGTAAGCACAAGTTGCTGTGCCCACTCTCATATTTCCCTCAAACCTCCATTTTAAAATTCCATTTTAAAATTCCAACTTTCGGATCATACTGATTTTATATACGGAGCTGTACGAACATGCTTGTTGGAGATATGCATTTCAGTTATGGAAGTAGATTTCTTCTGGCTTCTGTCAAAGTTTGTCCAGGTACACAGTGCCTGCTTTCACAGTTACTGTGTCCTTAAACATCACAGAGTTTCTACCATTGATCAGCAGATTGAATAAAACACAAGCTAGCCCTGGAAATGTCCTCATTCGTCACGGAACGAGGGTTCCCCTCCCCCACACTAGATGAGGCTCTCACCAGGGTTTCTTCAATACCCCGTAGCACTGCTCTCTCTCCCCATCCCCCCACACGTTGCCTATTTCCTTCACTCCATAGATGCTGCCGCACCCGCTGAGTTGTCTACAGACGTGATTTCTTGTCAGTTTCAACTGTTACTCAATGTTCAAGTAGCGGCTGTGTTCTAAAGAGCCAAAGATGTCAGATTACTGCTGGGAGGTTACATGGAAACAGTTTTTTTCTCCCCCCTTTTCTACTTGTCAATTTCCTACGTAAAGTGGTTCTCTAGTTCTCAATTGAATTTGCATTAAAATCAATTCAGCCTGTCTAGTGCTGATAGCGTTCCCTAATTCATTGATCGCAAATTCCAATTCATGTTATGGCAACACGTATTATATCAGAACTACACGTACATGATCTTTCATCTACTTTTAAAGGAATTTAATGATAAAAAGCCATCAATCAGAGTTTGTGGATGGTACAATGATTGACTCCTTTACGAATATGAGAATGTGAAGCAAGAAGCCATTCAGCCTATCATGCCTGCAGCATTGTCCATTAAGCAGGTGCCTGATCGTTTATCTCATGGCCATTTTCCTGCACTAAACCCATACCCCACTGATTTCCTGATTTTCCAGAAATCTATCAATCTCTGTCTTGAATATACACAGCGACTGTGTTTTACATGGACCTCGTGGAGAGAGAATTCCAACGATTAAACCATTGAAATACCGCAGATGTTGAAAATCTGAAATAAAATCAGAAAATATTAGAAATACTCAGCAGGTTGTGTAGTGTCTGTGGTGAGAGAAACAGACTAATGTTTTGAATCGATTACCTTTTGTCAGGACCAGGATAGGTAGAAATGAAAGTCGTAAGTAGCAAAGAGCGGGGGGGGGGGGGGGGGGGGGGGGGAGGGATCTCTGGCACATATATTGTCTACGAACTTTCATTCTTCAATCTTGTTTATTAATAGTAATTTTAAATAGTAATTGTACCCGCAAGACAGCATCTCTGAACAGAGCCAACTATAAAAACAATATTTTTTTGCCTTCAGGCAATAAACCGATAATTAATAAAGCACAATAGATGCTTTGGAAAGGAAGAGTTGGTATGTCAAAGAGGACTCTCTCGAACTTCTATCCCATTCTTAAGAAAAGGTTAACAGAGCTGCCAAGTAGTACGGATTTTCCGTATGTTGTACGGAAATGCGATTAGAATACGGATGTGTTGTTAAACACGGATTTTAAATACGGAGTTCAGTTCAGTCTGAAGAAGGGTCTCGACCAGAAATGTCTCTCCTTCTCGCTGCCTGTCCCGCTCCAGGTTTAAACAGAGCGCTGTCAGTTTAACACGTGGGAATTTAAACGAAGTGCTGTTGACTACACGCTATGGGTTCTAAAATAGCACTACCAGCTGGAGCTATGGACTTTAAACATAGTGCTGTGGGCTTTACACATAGCGCTAAGTCTAGTGGTGAAAGGTTACCAGTGGGATTGCAGTTAAATTGGGATTGGGCCCGTTGATTGTACAGAAACGGTGGGTGGGCTCAAGGGGGAGAGAGGGAAGGGGGGTGGAGAGAGTAGAGGAGTGGAGAGAGGGAAAAGGGATGGAGAGGGGAGGGAGAAACGGAGAAGGAGGGAAAGAGAGGGAGAGTGAGGGAGGAAGGGAATAAGAGAGGGAGGGAGAAAAAAGGAAGGAGGACGAGGAGAGAGTTTGGGTGGGAGGGGAGGCGTTCTTTCCTCCCTCTCTCGCGCTTCTTGAGGAGTTGTCTCTTTCTTTCGTTGGGGGAGGGAGTTCTTTCGTTCTCTCGCTTCTTCTTTCGAGAGAGTAGAGGGAGCGAGGGAGGCTTCCAAAATGGCTTCTACATCATAATCTGGTGCTAAAAGCAGGAAGCAGCCGTTCAAACAGCAGTATACAAAGAGATGCCAATGAATGCACTGTCAAGTAAGGTGCGTAGAAGACATATCAATTGGTAGAAAAGTTATGTTCTTGTACTCTTACATGGCTATGACTGCACATAAAAAACAAAATTTCTTTCATCAAAATGGCACCGCGTAAAAATACTGATTTCCTCAGCAAAATACTGATTTTCAGGAACTAGAATACTAAAATGCTCTGACAAAACTTGGCAGCTCTAGGCTAAAAATATTTTTTAAATAGCCAAAGTATCCAAATAACAAACTTACCCCATTCACACAACAATTCACAATATAACATGATGTTTAAATCTCACTTTGTCGTGAATTTCTATGCCAAATCAAAGGAATTGAACGTTCAATTCCCATAAATGTTACTGTTGGTTTATAATACTGCGGCAGGCAAGGGCCGTTTTGCACAGACATCCACTCTCAAGATAATCAAAATCATTATTTGTTGCACAATCATGTCATAACAACATCTAAATTATCTATATTTTGTGTAATTGTCTATTCATGACTAAAAACTATGTACTGCGGAAGTTTTTAGTCAGATATTTAGTATGAAAATATTAATTATAGATAGACAATAACACAAAATATAGATAATTTAGATGTTCTTATGACATGATTGTGCAAAAAATAATGAATTTGATTATCTTGAGAGTGGATGTTGGTGGATTATGATACTTAGATCGGATTGTGGCCGCCGCCATGATTTTGCTCACACTGTCACAGCCGGCAGGCAAGACACGGCCGGTATCGGGCCTAAATAACATATTTTGCATCATCAGATTAAAATGACATTACACCAAAAACTAGATAAGATGTTAAATAAACGTCCTACAGTACATACCTTTTGTCCTGAATTTGTGATCTGTGATTTTGAAGGCGTTGAAGTTGGCGCAATTTTCATCCAGCGATTCAATAGTTAAGCAACTTTTTTTTTAAATTGTGAACGGGATGACAGAACAAAATGTCCTCATAAGCTTGTTTTACGAGGAAATCCCTCCCTGACAACCTATAAAAACCTGCATTTTACTAAGCCCCCCCCCCCCCCCACAGCCTCTCGAGTCGCACGCATAGGCAGTGAGCAGATCTAGCGCACCACTGATGGCAGGAATTTTTAACAACGCTACGTGGAGTGAGTAGGTGATGCTTGGATCTGTTCCAAATACAGCAACTGATATCTATACAAACTCTGATCTTATTATCTTCCAGGTTTGGCGGTCTTTCCATTTGCACAAAAAACGGGGGCGCTACAATTTTTCGCCACTTCGCTTATTGTTCTCCTATGCTGCGTTTGTACCAAGTTTCGTTCCGATCGGGTGAATGTCGTAAAAGTTAGCAAGGTTTAAAAATCTTAAAAACTGCACGTGCGCAGATCGATCGCTTCTACTGACAGTCAGCGCCGCGCGGATTAGTCTCTTCCCCTGTCGCTCCCCGGGACGGTCCGCCCCTTCCTGTGCCATCGCGTCTTTACTGGGGCTGAGGGTGGCCGACGGAGGTTTCCAACCAAACTTTCGGAGGGACCCGAAACAGCCCCGCCACAAGCAGCAGCCCAGCCCAGCCCCAAGCAGCAGCCTGGCCCAGCCCCAAGCAGCAGCCCAGCCCAGCCCCAAGCAGCAGCCCAGCCCCACCACAAGCAGCAGCCCAGCCCAGCCCAAAGCAGCATCCCAGCCCCACCCCAAGCAGCAACCCCGCCTCAAGCAGCAGCCCAGCCCCAAGCAGCAGCCCCTCCTCGCCCCAAGCAGCAACCTAGCCTCGCCCCAAGCAGCAGCCCAGCCCCGCCCCAAGCAGCAGCCCAGCCCCAAGCAGCAGCCCAGCCCCGCCCCAAGCAGCAGCCCAGCCCCGCCCCAAGCAGCAGCCCCTCCTCGCCCCAAGCAGCAACCTAGCCTCGCCCCAAGCAGCAGCCCAGCCCCGCCCCAAGCAGCAGCCCCGCCCCAAGCAGCAGCCCAGCCCCGCCCCAAGCAGCAGCCCAGCCCCAAGCAGCAGCCCAGCCCCGCCCCAAGCAGCAGCCCAGCCCCGCCCCAAGCAGCAGCCCAGCCCCGCCCCAAGCAGCAGCCCAGCCCCGCCCCAAGCAGCAGCCCAGCCCCGCCCCAAGCAGCAGCCCAGCCCCGCCCCAAGCAGCAGCCCAGCCCCAAGCAGCAACCCAGCCTCGCCCTAAGCAGCAGCAGCCCAGCCCAGCGTGGGAGACCCAGCCCAGCCCAGTCAGAGTGGTCGCCAAACGGAAAGCGGAGACTGATCCCGGCAGAAAAGAACGACCAGCGACCAGCGCCCACTGTGAGTCCCTATCACACTGCTGCTTCCAGCCACTACCCCTATGGTCCCCCTCGCTGCCTCCCCCCCCCCCCCATGGTGCCCCCCTCTCCCCCATGGCTCTTCCCTCGTCTTTTCTCCGAGCACTCCCCCCCCCACCCACACAGCCCTCTCCCCCACAACTCCCCTTGCCCACACATCCCTCTCCCCCACACAACCCCCCGCCCACTCACCCCTCCTCCCACAAGCCCCCCCGCCCACACACACACCCCCTCCCCACACCCCCCCCACACACACACCCACGCACGCGCCTTTGTACACACCCCCCCCCCCCCCACCCACACACCCCGCCCCAACACAGCCCGGCCCCAATACAACCCCGCCCCCACACCCCGTCCCCACAACCCCCCGCCCCCACACACCCCTCCCCCCGCTCACACCCCCCTTCTCCCAACAACCCCTCCGCCTGCACATCCCTCTGCCCACGCACACACCCCGTCCACACACCCCCCCCCCCACACACACACCCTCCCCCACACACCCCCCTCCCACACACACACCCTCCCCCACACACCCCCCCCCCCCACACACACACCCTCCCCCACACACCCCCCTCCCACATTATTCCTCCCCCTCCCACAACCCTCCCGCCCACATACACACCTCCCCCCCACCCCACACACCCCCGCCACACATCCCCTCCCCCACACCCTCTTCCTCCCACACCACCCTCTCCCCCCTACACCTCCCCATCCACACACACCCCTCCTCCCCCCCCCCCCCACAACCCCCCCCCCCCCAACCCGCCATACACACCACTTCCCTCCCCCCCTCCTACACATGAAGAGGAGGGGGAGGGAGTGTTCGGAGATGAGAGGAAATAAGCCGTGCCTTCGCAGTTAGGGGCTATGGGTGAGTGGTGGAATATTGCGTTGGGGAATAGGTTGCGTTGGGGGACCAGGCGTCCTGTGTGACTGGGACCCAACGGGTCCCACTTAGTCTATCTATTCTGAAATTGATGGACTTTTAATAACCAAGAATGTGAGAGGAGGTAAGGAAAGATGGCTATTTGGACTCGGGTCACCAATCAGCCATGATCTCACTGAATGGCAGAAAAGGTCATGTCCATTCCCATTCCCCTAGTTATTAACCAGAGGCCACTTGTAAAATGTCAAAATAACAAAAATGGTATTTCCAAAATTGCAGGTGTTTGACAGGTGATGTATTCCTGAGTTATGTGTTGTGGTTGAGTCTTTCTGATCTTTATTCTGTAAAACTTTTTAAACATTATGTCAGGGGTAGGCAGTAAAATCACTTCCGTATGCCAAAGAACTGCCAACATCACAAATTTCTCTTATTTTTTTTGAAGGATAGACTGGCCTTGTACTTACTAGATATCCTCAAGAATTCCTTTGGGCAGGACCAAACCCCTGAGGGCGGTGTTAGTTTTTTGACTGAGATTAATGAGTAGAATTTCAAGAGCATCGTGATGCCAGCACAGTGCTCAGTGTTTCTTAACTCAAAGTAACGTTCCTCTTTACAGGAAAAGTGGACAATATGTTATCCCCTTGGATTAGTACAGAAGAGTTGAGATACCAATCTATTCAGAAGTTGATTCTGATGTAGCTTATTATTGTCGTGCCAACATGCAATTGACAGGAGGATCCGCTTTCTGTTTCCACTTCACTACTGTTTATCAATGACAAAAGCTAACAAAGAAAGGATATTAAAGTAAAAAAAACATAGATGATTCCCGGAATTGAGGGCCTGAGCTTTATGGGGCTGTCCCACTGTACGAGCTAATTCCAGAGTTCTCCCGAGTTTCCCCCAATTCGAACCCGGAGAATTACAGTAATAGCCGTTGGTAGGTGCTCGGGGCTCTCGTGGACATTTTGCAACATGTTGAAAAATATTGACAAGTCTTCCCGAGCTTACCGTGTTTCCCGAGTACCTGCCGTTAGCGTTACTAGCCGCTAAGAGACGTCCCGAGCTGCGTACATTCTACGTGCTTACCACAAGTTTTTTTGTTTTTTTTAACTCGGGAGAGCTCTTGAATTAGCTCGTACAGTGGGGCAGGCCCTTTAGGATGTGGCTGGGAAGGCTAGGACGTTATAGAAACATAGAAAATAGGTGCAGGAGTAGGCCATTCGGCGCTTCGAGCCTGCACCGCCATTCAATATGATCATGGCTGATCATCCAACTCAGTATCCCATCCCTGCCTTCTCTTCATACCCCCTGATCCCTTTAGCCACAAGGGCCACATCTAACTCCATCTTAAATATAGCCAATGAACTGGCCTCAACTACCTTCTGTGGCAGAGAATTCCACAGATTCACCACTCTCTGAGTAAAAAATGATTTCCTCATCTCGGTCCTAAAAGTCTTCCCTCTTATCCTTAAACTGTGACCCCCCTAGTTCTGGACTTCCCCAACTTCGGGAATAATCTTCCTGCATCTAGCCTGTCCAACCCCTTAAGAATTTTGTAAGTTTCTATAAGATCCCCCCTCAGTCTTCTGAATTCCAACGTGTACAAGCCGAGTCTATCCAGTCTTTCCTGATATGAAAGTCCTGCCATCCCAGGAATCAGTCTGGTGAACCTTCTCTGTACTCCCTCTATGGCAAGAATGTCTTTCCTCAGATTAGGAGACCAAAACTGTACGCAATACTCCAGGTGTGGTCTCACCAAGACCCTGTACAACTGCAGTAGAACCTCCCTGCTCCTATACTCAGATCCTTTTGCTATGAATTGAATTGCTTGAAGTGGAGGAGGCTTGAGGGGTAATCTCATAGAAGTGTATAAAATCATGAGAGGAATAGATAGGATGAATATGCAGTCTTTTTTTCTAGGATGGGGGAATCAAGAACTAGAGGATATACAGTATATTTACAGTAAGAGGGGAAAATAATTAATAGGGACCTGAGGGGCAGCATTTTCACACAGAATGTGGAGGGTATATATATAGTATAATGAGCTGCCAGAGGAAGTAATGAAGCAAGCACAATAACATTTAAAAGACATATGGATAGGTACATGGTTAGGAAATGTTGTGAGTGATATAGGCTAAACCTGGGCAAACAGGACCAGCTTTGATGGGACATCTCAGTCGGCATGAACAAATTGACTAGAAAAGCAGAAAATGCTGGATTCACTCAGCAGGTCAAACAGGGTCTAAGGAAACAGGAATAGTTCAAATTTGACCAGGAGCTCTGGGCTCTGTCTTTCCACCGATGCTCCTTGACCTGATGAGTGTTTCTGCTATTTTTGTCTTTAAAACCAATTGAGCCAGAAACTGACGTTTCCAAATCTTTCAACAAGACCCCAGCATTCACTCCATCAATTGGCCGCCTTACCTCATGGAAATCCCAGCTTCCATGGCGCCACAGTGGTGCAGCGGTAGAGCTGCAGCCTCAGCGCCAGTGACCCAGGTTCGATCCCGGCTACGGGTGTTGGGTGTATGGAGTTTGTACGTTCTCCCTTTGACCTGCATGGGTTTTCTCTGGGTGCTCCGGTTTCCTCCCACACCAAAGATGTACAGGTTTGTAGGCTTATTGGCTTGGGTATAATTGTAAATTATCCTTAATATCCTTGTAGGATAGTGTTAGTGTGCGGGGATCGCTGGTCTGCGTGGACCCGGTGGGGCATAGGGCCTGTTTTCACGCTGTATCTCTAAACCAGACTAAACCTCATCAGCTCTGCTGGTGAATCCTAACAGGGAAACAAGAACTTCCACAGCTCTCAGGCAGGGCCTGTAGATTCTTTGTGACGTTAAACTTAGTCAAGGCATAACTAGGCTGTTCAAGTGGATAGGAAAGATTGATCCCCAGGAGAAAGTTTTTATTCTTTAAGTTGACTTTAATATTTTCCGTTAGCTTTTTATTGCTGGCTGAGGCCTTCGCAGTTTCTCTTCCCACAGATGTTGCATGAACATGCTGAATTTAGCCAGTATATTGTTATATATTTCAGATTTCCAGCATCTGAAATTTAAAAATTGTTAAATTGGGAGTCTGTTTCAGTGCTCAATGTAAACATTTTCTATTAAACAGATCATACCTGCTAGTGAATGCCTAAGAGATGCGCAAATAGTTACGCTGATAGCCAGTGAGACTGGTGGAATAGGGAACGAGGTCTCACCGCCTGTCAAAGCCATTCTATGAGTGCAGCCGGCTTTCTGCAGTGACAGAGCCCGCATCAAGCCGGCACACACTGGAATGCCAGCAGAGTTCATACCCGGAGACAAACGGGAACATTTGACCCATTGTAAATCCAGCATTGGATAAAACACAAGTGAAAGACAGCAGGGGTAGGCCACTCGGCCCTGAAACCTATCCCACCATTGAATATGAAACACAAGGAATGCGGATGCTGGAATCTTGCATAGAACAGAAGATACTGGAGTAACTCAGCGGGTTAGGAAACATCTTGGGAAGACATGAATAGGCAATGTTTCAGGTTGGAACCCTACTTCAGACTGACCTAAAACGTCGCCTATCCATGACCTCAGGAGATGCTGCCTGGCCCGTTGAGTTACTCCAGCACTTCGTGTTCTACCACCATTCAGTATGATCTATGCCGGCCTCATTATGCCAGTTCCCCATAATGCTGAGTCCCCCAGTCTTTTAAATATTGATCTATCTCAGCCTGAAATATATCTAATATATTTAAATGCATATTTATAAAAGTAGCGTTTCTTTAAAAATGATTATTTATATCAGCTTCCCTGCCACCAGTGTTGCAGGTGAAATGTGCTGTAGGAATTGCTAACTATGTGATCTTGTGAAGAGATCTTGTATAACTATTATTGAACACACAGGTTACATAGTCTTTCGGTGTCTCCCCATTATGTGCTTCTGACAATTCAACTGCTGCTTTGTTTTTCACAAAACTGTTTTACGTTTATTGAGCAATAATTACACACAATTCGTAAACACAGAATAATTAAATGTAGATTATACTGATGCTCTTTGAGGATTTTATAATGTACTTTCTGCATAGTGTTCTCTTCTCCGCACTCTCTCTTGTACTTTTAACCCTCTCACTCTCTTTCCCCCTCGCTCCCCATTTGCCCTGTCTTACCCCCCCCCCTTCTTCCCCCACTTGCTCACTCTTTCCCCCCATTCTCTCTTTCCCCACTCCCTCTTTCCCAAATCTTGATCTCTTTCCCCACAGACTCTCTTCCCCCCCTTGCCCCCTCTTGCTCTGCCTTCCTCCTTACACCCTTTCTTCTTCCTTTTTGCTTATTATCCCTGTGTGATTCTTGAGCATTATTACAAATGCATAAGAGATGAAGAGATAAGCGGAGAAGAGAATGCAATGCAGAAAGTAAATAATAAAATCCTCGAAGAGCATCAGTATAATCTACATTTAATTATTATGTGTTTAAGATGAAGTTATGCATTTATAATTATTGTTCAACAATTACAGGCTTTCCTGTGTTTCTATTCCCTCTTCCTCCCTCTCTTCCACTTATTCTTACTTCTCCCCCTCTTAATCATTCTTCCCCCTTTTCTTTCTCTCACCTCTCTTTCTCTCTCCCCCTTTCACTCCTCCCTTGCTCCCTCCTCCCCTTTCACACTTCAATTTCTCGTTCTTCCCCTTTTCTCTCTTCTGTTTCTTTTCTTTCCTCTGTCTCTCTCTTCTCTGTTTCTCCCTCGTCCCTTTTTCTCATTTATCCCCAGATTCTTCCCCTTCCCCTCTCTCTCATATTTCAAGAATCCATTGAAAATCGTGAAAGAATCTAGATTTTTTTCCCCCAAATCTGCAGAAGTGCCCAGACCCGAAATGTCACCTATCCGTATCCTCTGGAGAAGCTGCCTGGCCCACCACCTTGTGTTCTATCTGTGAAGGAATCAGGTGTGATTTTATTTTGACGCTCTCAGTAATGCGCTATTTTCTGTTGTTCAAGGGGCCGCAAACGTAAGTTGGAGGAAGATGGAGCTGCCAGCGATTCCAGCAAGCTCTCCAGCAACGAAGACGATAGCAGTTCGGAAGCGGACGAGATGGCAGCAGCGCTTGAAGCGGAGCTGAACGATTTCATTTGAGGTTGCCACTCTGGGCCGAAAGTTTACTTAAAGCGCCACTTCTTGGACTGAAGACCCTGGAATGTTGTACATTTTTTTTGTTGCCACCCTTACAAAATAATATGCCAGAACCAGTAACCAGATTTCAAAATTGAAACTTCATGCTTTTTTACAAGGGAACAAGATTCTTAGTTTTTTTTCTTCATTTTAAATGTAAAAACGTTGGGTTGGGCTCAGATAGGAGGGGGGCTGGTAAAGGGGTTTGGTGAGCGGGGAGGAGGAATGTTTCTGGAATGTAGTACTATTACGGCGGGCTGGTGAAATAAGCCAAAGAATGTAGGGGTCATCGAAGCCTCTGTACGAGAGTACAAACTGTGTGATCTTTTGATAGCAAGGAAATTCTTCATTGGCCCTCTTGTGAAGGGTTTATCGACTTGCAACTATGGACGCGAGCTAACAATTTTCCGGGAGGGTGGGTAAGGGTTACCTACAATTCGATTCAATGACTAGTTTGTTGCATTTCATGGTTTTGCAAGAGAAGTTGAGTTGCAGACTAGTTGGGTTCTTCAGAAGAACATTGTGTAGATTTTTATTCTAAACCCCTGTGTAACGAGTGGTTCTGGTGCAGAATGTTACACGGTCGTCAATTACCGTAAGCTTTATTTTCCCCTCCATTCATCATCAGTTTCACACAGAGAAATGCAGCTAGGATTTCCTAGTTAAGGATTTTATTTTATTATTTCTTTGTTTGCAGAACCAATGTAAAGTTTTTGTATATTCAATTTCATATTTGACACACTGAAAAAATTTCTTTCATTAAATAAAGATTAAAAAAATTATTTTGTACATGTTGCGCAGGTGACTTTTCTTTCTTCCTGCGATGACCTAGTAAATCTTGTGAGTTGTTGTATAATCGGCCTGAGAATACATTAATGATTGGATTATTCCACAGCTAATCATGTTTGATAATTGAGATTGATTTTATGTCCAGAAATTATTCTCACTCCCATGTGCGCACTTTTCTTTGGAAATGATCCTGCTTTAATTCAGGGAACTTGCTGTAGATTTTCTCCACTCTTTAGACTCAGTTTTCTGAGTAATTTGACTGTTTGCTGCACAATGGGCTGTTTGGCACATGTCCTGCTTTCAACTCATTAGCTGATGTGGCGATGTCACTAAACACGTTATTAATTCCATAAAAGTTGAATATCGGGAGAAGCATACATCCAACCAATATTCTCACTTGTTTGGTGAATGCAAATTACTCACACCGTTTTAGAACCTACAGTACAGGCCATGCAAGTCAAACGTCTATTCCCCGTGTTAATTCTTTGCTCAAGCTCCCTTCCATACTCTTCACCTACTGGCCCAGAAGAGGAATTGAGACCAGCCATGATCATATAGAATGGCAGGGCAGGCTTGAGGGGGCAGGTGGACTCCAATTCCAAGTGTTTTGGTCATGATGCTGCCTTACAGTGCCAGAGACCAGAATTCGATCCTGACTACGGGGGCTGTCTGTACGGAGTTTGAACATTCTGATGCCACGTGCATTTTCTCCGGGTCCTCCAGTTTTCTCACACATTCCAAAGACCTGGAAGTTTGTAGGTTAATTGGGTTCTGTAAAGTGCGAAAGTGGGATAACATAGAGCTAGTGTACGAGTGATTGTTGGTCGGCGAAGGGCCGGTTTCCATACTATATCTCTAAAACTAAAACAACGCTATCTGCTAACTTCTTAACCCTCTGCAGTTTGGGAATTTCTCGAGGCATGCCATCAAATCTAAAGATTATGAAGGAATAACTTTGCATGCCCGCTCATTTAAATATGATGGCCCATTATTTCACCACCATTATAAAAAATATTTTGGAAATACTTGCATCTATTGTTTCCCTCCCATTAGACTTTAAGAATACAATGCAGAAACAGACCCATTGGTCCACCGAGTCTGCAATCACCCTGTACACTAACATTATCCTACACCAGGGACAATTTATCATTTTACCAAAGCCAATTAACCTACAAACCTGTATGGCTTTGGAGTGTTGGAGGAAACCGGTGCACCCGTAGAAATCCCACACAGTCACAGGGAGAACATACAAACAGCACTTGTGGTCAGAATCGAACAGGGGTCTCAGGCACTGTAATGCCCCTGTCCCACTTAGGAAAGCTGAACGGAAACCCCTGGAGAATTTGCGCCCCACCCAAGGTTTCCGTGCGGTTCCCGGAGGTTTTTGTCAGTCTCCCTACCTGCTTCTACTACCTGCAACCTCCGGCAACCACCTGCAACCTCCGGGAACCGCACGGAAACCTTGGGTGGGGCGCAAAGTCTCCAGAGGTTTCCGTTCAGGTTTCCTAAGTGGGACAGGGGCATAAGGCAGCAACTCTACCGCTGCGCCACTGTGCCGCCCCAAAGTTACTCTCTATAAAGTTTTAACATTGTTTAATATTTCCCTTGTCTTTATACTTAGGGGTGACAACTACTCTTGAACATCTTATCTTTTCCTCAATATTTTATTTTTAATTTTCACCTCGCTCCATTACCCTTTGAAAGTTGTGTCATCTTGCCCCATGCATCCTTTTGGTTCAGACTCCCTCCAAGTTATGTGAGTGCCGTCTTGAACAGACTATTTTGCCATTAGAGGCAACAGAGATGCCCAATCAAATGCTTGCTGGATAGGGTGCACATTCAGACATCCAGTGGAGGAAACTGGAGCAGGAGGGAAGGAGCAATTGTAATTGGTCTCGCAATAAACCGGCAATAAACCTGGCTCATGTGACTGAACAGCTGATGGATAAACATGGTGACTTAACCAAAACCCATCCAGTTTCAACATAAAGGAACTGAATGCAGACACAATTCATCCAGGAATATTATGTCTTAAATGAACCTTAAATTAGATATAATAGCCTTGCTAATGCTTTAATTGTTGTTTGGGTTCTAACAAACTATTTCAATGTGCTCAACTTATATTTAAGATATTTAGCAAAATGCAACCTGCAGGGTTTTTTTTACCAGGCACTGAAAGCTTGTGGTATTTCTTTCCACATGATATTTTATAACAAGATCCATAATTCACAATGTCATCAGATGCTTCTTGTTGGCATTATTTATGGTAACATCCTGGTAAATATGTTTCGAACCCTTTCAAGCTTGAGGCTATATTTAAGAGGGAGTTGGATGTGGCCCTTGTGGCTAAAGGGACCAGGGGGTATGGAGAGAAGGCAGGTACAAGATACTGAGTTGGATGATCAGCCATGATCATATTGAATGGTGGTGCAGGCTCGAAGGGCCGAATGGCCTACTCCTGCACCTATTCTCTATGTTTCTAAGCTTGACAATATTGTGATGTGTTTTGTTTGTGTTTTCCCTTGGGCTTTGTTACTTTTATGTCCATTCACACATAAAAACATTTTAATAACGCTCCCATTTGCTTCACTCTTCATTTTCTAGTAATTCATTAAACTAAAGCCAGTAGTGTATCACCGCCAGAGCAGGAAAGTAAAGATGCGGTGAGTAAAGACTTCAAAAGACGAGAAAAGCGAGTCATTTCAAACAATTGAACTCTGAACCCTGGTTCTCTCATCACAGATGCTACCTGACCTGCTGAGTGTTTTCAGGTTTCTGGCATCTGCAGCAATTACCTTTTGCTCTTCGTCACAGAGTGAACATGGTCCCTTTGATATGTCTCTTCGGAGTTATTTACAACCAATTATTTCTCTGCATTATCTGTGAAGCTCTGTATATTCTAGATTTATCTGCGCAGAGAATTATTGAATGAAGTGCAGAGGAGGAGGGCAATCAACCCATTGTACTGATACCAGTACTTTCAACGAGTGATCCAAGTATAAGAGCTGCCATGCTGCATATTTCCTGCCACTCCACAGTTGGCATGACGATATAGAAATTGTAAGTCCTTGACCAAGAGCTGGACTCTCAAGACACTGCATGAGACCAGGCCTTCCCCACACATGGTACATCGAACAGTGCAGCACATGCCCATAATGTTTCTGCCGAACATGATGCCAAATTAAACTGATCTCATCTGCCAATATATGATCCCTATCTATTCCCTGCACTTCCATGTTCCCTGGCAATGTGTTGCAGGCCCCAACCACTCTGTAAAAACTTTGTCCAGCACCTTTCCATTAAATTTCCCCCTTTCACCTTATAGCTATGCCCTCTAGTGTTGGACATTTCCACACTGGGAAAAAGGTACTGACTGTTGTGGTGTATATTAGATAAATGGTGTTACCCGTCTTCAAGTTAAAGGGGGAGCAATGTGATGTATGTGATATAATTAGCATATGTTATGTCTTGTGCGAGGGGACACATGCGCTGGGGGAGACTCAAGGTGGCGTCCTGGAATAAAGAAGCGTGTTAGTTTACTCCCGTATCTGAGTGTTATTTTAAGTCAGATCCAAGCACCCAAATACACAACAACTGTCTACCCTATCTATGCCTCTCATATTTTTCTATACTTATATCAAGTCTCCCCTGATCCTCCCATGTGCGTGAGAAAATAATTCAAGGCTACCCAACCTCTCCCTGTAGATGAAACCCTCTAATCCAGCCAGAATTCTGTTGAACTTCCTCTGCCTTCTCTCCAAAGCCTCCACATCCTTCCTGTAATGGGGTGACCAGAATTGCATGCAATATTCCAAATGCAGCCTAACCAAAGTACTATGAAGCTGAATCATGATGTCCTGATCTTACATTCAATGGAGTTACTAAATCTAAATTTATTGCCACATGCGCAGCCTTCATTGAGGGTTGGTTGAGGTCAGATCATTGGTCGATGATTAAAGATTGACAGCTCAGGGTAGGCCTGTGGTTTGGATCCAGGCTCCGGCCTGGAGATGGGAGCCAGGCTCAAGTCTGGAGATCAGGCCTGGATGATGGGGCTGAACACGAGCCGGCGATTGGTAAAGTGGGGCTCATAGTGAAGAAATTGGGAACTCAGATGGAGGATTACCATAACAGATAGATACTTCATGTCATGAGGACCAACCTACTACCTTCATGGAGTTATATTATCTCAGTTTATAGCCACACATAATTGAAGAATCGGTTACTTGTCTGATCTGCAGGTAAATATAGAAGGCAATGTTTTTGTATTGTTACTGCCTGAAAACGTGCAAATGTTTTTACTAATTTCAGGA
Source organism: Amblyraja radiata (assembly GCF_010909765.2). Taxonomy (NCBI): domain Eukaryota; kingdom Metazoa; phylum Chordata; class Chondrichthyes; order Rajiformes; family Rajidae; genus Amblyraja; species Amblyraja radiata. The sequence continues at coordinate 19,706,648 of NC_045959.1, read as the reverse complement.
TCGCCTCCCATTATTCAAGTTAATTTCTACGAACCCTTTTCTTGCAATGTACTCGTATGCTTTAATAGGTCATGATCTGTCAAAAAGAGAACAGCAGAGGAAGTTTGTGAAAGCTACACCCCACATGAAATCTTGCAGTCTGTAAAACTCATTTCTGTTCTGCTTTAAATTTGATTTGTTTTTAAAGTATGTTGTGTCTTTCAGAGCAATATCACATAAGTATATGGGCTGCTGGAAGGCTATGTAAGTAAGTAAGTAATTTTTATTTATATAGCACTTTTAAATCAAATCACGTTGAAGCCAAAGTGCTTTACAGAGAAAATAAAATTAGATTACCATATAACAATGACAGCACGGAAACAAGCCAGCTCGACCCTTCTAGTCCGTGCCGAACACATATTCTCCCCTAGTCCCATATACCTGCGCTCAGACCATAACCCTCCATTCCTTTCCCGTCCATATAACTATCCAATTTATTTTTAAATGATAAAAACGAACCTACCTCCACCACCTTCACTGGAAGCTCATTCCACACAGCCACCACTCTCTGAGTAAAGAAGTTCCCCCTCATGTTACCCCTAAACTTCTGTCCCTTAATTCTCAAGTCATGTCCCCTTGTTTGAATCTTCCCTACTCTCAGTGGGAAAAGCTTATCCACGTCAACTCTGTCTATCCCTCTCATCATTTTAAAGACCTCTATCAAGTCCCCCCTTAACCTTCTGCGCTCCAAAGAATAAAGCCCTAACTTGTTCAACCTTTCTCTGTAACTTAGTTGCTGAAACCCAGGCAACATTCTAGTAAATCTACTCTGTACTCTCTCTATTTTGTTGACATCCTTCCTATAATTAGGCGACCAAAATTGTACCCCATACTCCAGAATTGGCCTCACCAATGCCTTGTACAATTTTAACATTACATCCCAACTTCTATACTCAATGCTATGATTTATAAAGGCCAGCACACCAAAAGCTTTCTTTACCACCCTATCTACATGAGATTCCACTTTCAGGGAATTGTGCACAGTTATTCCCAGATCCCTCTGTTCACCTGCATTCTTCAATTCCCTACCATTTACCATGTACGTCCTATTTTGATTTGTCCTGCCAAGATGTAGCACCTCACACTTATCAGCATTAAACTCCATCTGCCATCCTTCAGTCCACTCTTCCAACTGGCATAAATCTCTCTGTAGACTTTGAAAATCTACTTCATTATCCACAACCCCACCTATCTTAGTATCATCTGCATACTTACTAATCCAATTTACCACACCATCATCCAGATCATTGATGTACATGACAAACAACAGTGGACCCAACACAGATCCCTGTGGCACCCCACTAGTCACTGGCCTCCAACCTGACAAACAACCATCCACCATTACTCTCTGGCATGTCCCATTCAGCCACTGTTGAATCCATCTTGCTACTCCACCATTAATACCCAACCATTGAACCTTCTTAACCAACCTTCCATGAGGAACCTTGTCAAAGGCCTTACTGAAGTCCATATATACAACATCCACTGCTTTACCCTCATCAATTTCCCAAGTAACCTCTTCAAAAAATTCAAGAAGATTAGTCAAACATGACCTTCCAGGCACAAATCCATTCATCCATATAAAAGAAAAAAGAAAAAAGAAAAAAAAGACACAATACACTATAGGATTCAACATGAACGTCCCCCCAGCAGAATCAACACTTTCCACTGTGAGGGAAAGCACCAAAAAGTCCATTCCTCCTCCTCCTCCTCCTAGTCCACCCGAGGTCGGGGCCTATTTGAGGCCTCCGCAGCCAGTCACCACAACGGCGGCCCGATGTTATAGGCCCTCTTGCCGGGAAGATGGAACTCCGGCGTCGGGTGAACACTCCTCAGCGACTCCTATGGGACTCGGATAAAAGACCAGCCTCAATTTTATTGAATGACAGAACAGGCATAGGGGGTCAAATGACTTACTTCTGCTCCCATTTCTTCTATCCCTGGCTGTGAGCTTATCTAGAAACATAGCATTGCAAAATCACCTCCTGTTGGGCTTGCGGTCATGCCCAGGCACAAGATATACTTCCTCAATTTATAAACAAAGGTCCCTGGAAGGTTTGGCATGCAAGGTTTAGTGAATGGGAAAAGACTGGGCAAAATGGATTGTAATTATTTTTATACAATATATTTCTCGGCAGAGAGAGAGATTTGTAAACCAAAGACATGTAGCCCCATGGAATCAATGGTGTTACAGCTAAAATTCCCATAAATTAAACATTTAGGAATAGAAGAATAACTGTACTAATTTGGTGTTGGACCATAGAGTGCTACGCATAATAACATGGGATAGGGAAGGAATTGACATCCTGGGTTCATGTGCCATCATGTGTCATCACGCAGATGGGAAGGAATTGTGACTGTGCCAATGCATAGCACCGCTGTGGACTGCAATGTCGCAGGAGATTAGAACTAATGAACAATGAAGAGGAAATCTAACCCTGGAAAAAATGCATTCCATGTGTTTTATTGGTGCACAGATGATGTTGCAATGAGTATATTAATGAGACAAATCCATCATTGCTAAATATGAAATATATATCACATTGAATTTCAAGGGCACATTTTCCAAGTATGTAAAACGATTCTGCCTTCTACCTGGTGACATTGTGTCTGTGTACATTCGCCACGCTCAACTGGATTCCACGCAGGTCGAGTTTTGTAAAGGTCCGCAGGGCTTGCTAATCGCCTCAGGGGAAACCAGATTTGATGAGCTATTTAATCAGCATGAGTTTAGTTCAAAACACACTGACAATTAGTAAATTATATTTTATTGAAAAGTGAAAACATTGCACTAGCTGCTAATTGGAAATAAAAATAGAAAATGCTGAAAACACTCAACATAAAATATCAATTTATAATTTGTCCTTGCAACACCGTAAGGTCTTTTGATAAAACAATAGTGTTTAGCACAATTGAGTTATGCCTCACTTTATGCATTCAGATTGAAAATAGATGGTAAAGAACAATAACACAATTATATCATGCATTTTACATTGTAAAAATAATCTGATCCTGGGGCTTGCAAAGAGATGTTAGCATGGGACAACAACAATTTGGTCAGAGGATTATAGTCAGTCTTAACAAGCAGATCTGAAATGTCCTAATTCTTCAGGGAACGGGGGTTCCCCTCCTCCACCATAGATGAGGCTCGCACCAGGGTCTCTTCCATACCCCGCAACACTGCTCTCTCTCCCCATCCCCGCACTCGCAACAAGGGCAGAGTCCCCCTAGTCCTCACCTTTCACCCCACCAGCCGTCACATACAACAAGTAATCCTCCATCAGTTTCGCCACCTCCATCGTGACCCCACCACTCGCCACATCTTCCCATCTCCCCCCCATGTCTGCCATTTGCAAAGACCTCTCCCTCCGTAACTCCCTTGTCAATTCTTCCCTTCCCTCCCGTACCACGGGTTCCTCCTCCTCCTTTATCCTTTCTTCTCCCCCCCCCCGCCCCCCCATCAGTCTGAAGAAGGGTTTCGGCCCGAAACGTTGCCTATTTCCTTCGCTCCATAGATGCTGCTGCACCCGCTGAGTTTCTCCAGCATTTTGTGTACCTTCTGAGAGATTTTAGGTGGGAATTCAGGTCTTTAATAACTGGGTCACCAGGGGCAATGCTGGGACAATGAAGTCAAGGATGTGCCAGAATTGGCTGAGTACAGATACTTTTACGGGCTGCGGGCATGGTCCTGTGTGGGAGGGAGATCAAGCCTTAGAGACAGCTGAAAATGTGGACAAAATTGAGGCCTTGTCAAATGGAAACGTTGTGCAGATCAGCAAGGCAGGGATAGCGGGTACATGAGACTTGATACATTCAATGAGTTCAAAATGTCAACCAAAGAATCGCTTAATGATGAGGAATATTGACTCAATGTATTGAACTAACACACATTAAGTCTAATAACACTATTAATGATATTACTTGCCCTATGTTGTGGCATATCAAAAAACATCCAAGCTAACAGGATTATTTTGATATCTTCTCATTTCATTCCCTCTCCCACTTTCACAGCACAAGCAAAAGTTGAGAATTAGTAGAATTCATAGAGTTATTTCCACTGTGGCTTCTTCGGCTACCAGTTCCTGCCATGCTCCGCAAAAACCTGCCATAATTGACACACCCCTGCCTGCCAATCAATTGCTGGTGCTTCACATGTCCACTGCCATCTTGCCCACACTCCATTAAAGACTGGACATATATAAACTTCCAGGGATAGAGACAAAGTGCTGCAATAACTCAGCGAGTCAGGCAGCATCTCTGGAGAAAAAGGATGGGTGATGTTTCAGGTCTGGATCCTTCTTCAGATTGAAATTAGAGGGGAGGGAACAGGAGGTGGGAAAAGGCCAGGACAAAGCAGGACTGGCAACAGATAACCAAGGAAGGGTGGACCACATAATGACCCCAACCATGGACTGTTTACCCTCCTACCATCCGGGAGGCGCTACAGGTCTCTCCGTTGCCGGACCAGCAGGTCCAGGAACAGCTTCTTCCCTGCAGCTGTCACACTACTCAACAATGTACCTCGGTGACTGCCAATCACCCCCCCCCCCCCGGACACTCCTCCCACAGGAAAAAAAAAGTCTATGACTGTATGCATGTAAATAGATTTATTTATTGAAATCATATTCTATGTCGCTCTTCCAGGGAGATGCTAACTGCATTTCATTGTCTGTACTGTACACTGACAATGACAATGACAGTTGAATCTGAATCTGAATCTGAATCTGAATCAATGGAATCAATTAAATGCTTCTTAACCACATTTTTTTTTTCTCTGTTCAGTGCTTTTGGTCAATTATGTCATTAATGATGTCTAGTTTCCGGGTAAAACTATATGCAAATAATGGATGGTTATATATTAGCACTTTTTGCTTTATTAGTTGATTTTGATTAATATTAAGAGCAATGACTTGAATGTATATCTTGTTCTTGGCAAAAACGCTGGAGGATTAGTACGTTCTCTCCCATGTTATCCTTATCCAGATTAAGTATGGTTTTAGGCCCTATTGGCCGAATCCTTGGGGTGCAAATCCATGCACAAACTTACCACACATCGGTCATGTTCTTGTCAGGCTTTTCCCGTTATTTCATCTTCTCTCTTTCTTCAGCTGCCTTACAGTAGTGAAACTCATCAAAGTGTGAGAATTCCACATAGTTCCATAGTGATTTGCTCATTGCTTGAACTTCCCAACGTATAATATCAATCTAGTGTGTCTTCAGAGAGGTGCTTTGAGGGTATAACATTCATATGGAACTTCAAATCTTCTTTTGCCTTCATTGTGGTGGGAATAGAGATCTTGTTTTGGGAAGAGCTCATCCGACCTGTGGCCAAAATAATCTGCCCAGTGCAGTCGGTATTTAATATCCATGAACCCAACACCGCCTATGGACAGGACACTAGCAATTATGTGTTGGGCTTCCCAGGTGACTCTAAGGATTCAATGAAGATGGTGCTGCTGATAATGTTCCAATGCACCGTGATGTCTTTCATTCAAAGTCCAGGTTGGGGATGTGAGCAGACCAGGGGATAGTTCACATATGGTGGTGTTGTGTGTAGACCAGGAGATAGTTCATACATGATGGGGTTAGAATTATAGAGAATTATAGACAATTCACATGTCCACTGCCTTATTGCCCACACTCCATTAAAGACTGGACGTATATAAACTTCCAGGGATAGAGACAAAGTGCTGCAGTAACTCAGCGAGTCAGGCAGCATCTCTGGAGAAAAAGGATGGGTGATGTTTCGGGTCTGGACCCTTCTTCAGATTGAAATTAGAGGGGAGGGAACAGGGGGTGGGAAAAGGCCAGGACAAAGCAGGACTGGCAACAAATAACCAAGGAAGGGTGGACCCCGTAATGACCCAGAGGCTGACCTTCAACCATCCCTTACTTTAAGCAGCAGAGTTTTGATTGAAGCAATCCCCTTTGATAGTCAATGTAGTTTTTATAATGCTCTTAAACACCCAACTCTATGACATCTGATCAACAGTGAGATGCCCTTACCATCAATGGAATCAATTAAATGCTTCTTAACCATATTTTTTTATCTCTGTTCAAAGTGCTTTTGGTCAATTATGTCATTAATGATATCTAGTTTCCGGGTAAAACAATATGCAAATAATGGATGGTTATATATTAGCACTTTTTGCTTTATTGGTTAATTTTGATGAATATTAAGAGCAATGACTTTCAACTTATTCTTGGCAAAAACGCTAGAGCATTAGTATGTTCTCTCCCATGTTATCCCTATCCAGAATAAGTATGGTTTTAGACCCTATTGGCCGAATCCTTGGGATGCAAATCCATGCACAAACATACCACACATCGGTCATGTTCTTGTCAGGCGTTTCCTGTTATTTCATCTTCACTCTTTCTTCAGCTGCTTTAGAGTAGTGAAACTCATAAAAGTGTGAGAATTCCACATAGTTCCCATAGTGATTTGCTCATTGCTTGAACTTCCCAACTTATAATATCAATCTAGTGTGTCTTCAGAGAAGTGCTTTGAGGGTATAACATAGAAACATAGAAACATAGAAAATAGGTGCAGGAGTAGGCCATTCTGCCCTTCGAGCCTGCACCGCCATTCAATATGATCATGGCTGATCATCCAATCATTCGTTTGGAACTTCAAAACTTATTTTGCCTTCATTACGGTGGTAATGGATATCTTGTTTTGGGAAGAGCTCATCCGACCTGTGGCCAAAATAATCTGCCCAGTGCAGTTGGTATTTAATATCCATGATCCCAACTGCCTAAGGATAGGACACCAGCAATTGTGAGTTCGTCTTCCTAGGTGACTCTAAGGATTCAATGAAGATCGTGCTGCTGATAATGTTCCAATGCGCCGTGATGTCTTTCTTTCAAAGTCCAGGTTGGGGGTGTGAGCAGGCCAGGGGATAGTTCACATATGGTGGTGGTATGAGCAGACCAGGAGAGAGTTCATACATGATGGAGTTGGAAGATATCCAGGAGGTTGATATCACACCTTTGTTTTCTCAGCGTTGATAATAAGTCCCAGGCATTTGTAAACATGGACTGTTTGACTTTATTTGTGCATGTTGCAATGGTACATTCATCAGCATACTCAAGTTTAGTGATTGATGTCCTGTTGGTTTTGAACTTGGGGCACAGATGGGCAAGATTGAAAAGGTTTGCCTTTATTTGAAGGTAATTTGTGGTGGGTGGTAGTCACCAATGAAGACTCGGATGGGTAGAAGGAAAATGGTAAAATAAATGTTGGCCAATGATATGGTACATGCTGATGGTAAAGGGCTATAAGACTGCACTATTGCCTTGGGCCGTGGAAGTCATATGCCTCTGCAGGAACCATATGTTAACATTGTTAACAGAATTCAAACTCAATCAGCAGGTACCAAGGACTTTACAACTAATAGCGTCCTTGGGGTTTCTTGGGAATAATGTATTAATGGTCATCGTGACTCAAGGGGCAGAGGGCCTGTTTCCATGATTCTAGAATCAAAGACCAAAGAGGGATCAGTGAAAACCTCAAACTGCTTCACCAAGATAAGATCAGTAGTTTCCCATGCTGGTCTAAAGCCACCGTGTGAAGGATACTGTGCAGGAGATTTCAATTGGAAAGGATAGATATGCTGTGGTGGTTCAATTGGACAGGAGAGATATGCTGTGATCTGTCTGTGGTTCCCAAAGACAGATCTATCCCTACGCCCCAACCTAGTGAAGGTGCCTGGATCACCAGGAATCTTTTCACAAACCCGGATCATACCCATGAGTTCTTGATAAAAAGAGGCAACTCCGGACTGCTTTCTAGTTGTTGGTAGAATGACTCAGTTGCTTGATAACAGCTGGGAAGAAACTGTCCTGAATCACACTTCACACTTTATTTTTCACACCTAGACCTTTTGTTCGATAGGAGATGGGAGAAGAGGGAGTGGCCAGAGTACGATGACCACGATTATGCTGGTGACTTTGCCAAGGCAGCGTGAGGTATAAATGGGGTCAATGGAAGGGAGTCAATCGAAAGGAGGTTGGATTGTGCTTTTCCAAAATTCCCTGCGATATCTTGCATTCTTGCATTCTCGGATGGAGCTGTTCCCAAACCATGCTGCGATGCATCCTGATAAAATGCTTTCTATGGCACATCTTCAGGTGTTGGTAAGAGTTGTTGAGAACATGCTGAACTTCCTAGGCCTTCTAAGGAAGTAGAAGCATTGGTGTGCAAACAAAAGACTTGTTTTTCCTTCCCCGGACGTTGCCTGGCCTGCTGGGAAAACATGGGAAAGCAGGATTTAGTTACTATGCAACAAATAGCTGGAATAAACTTCCTGAAGATTTAAGACTTGCCTCAACTTTGACCACTTTTAAAAGAAGACTGAAAACGTTTATGTTTACTTTAGCTTTCAGCTAAATCTTAACTACATTGCACTTTTAACTTTTGCACTTATTATAATGCATTTTTAATTTTGCTTTTCTTTTCTTTTAGTTCTTCTATTTTATTTCATTTTATTATTTCATTTATTGTATGACATGTTTTTATGTGAAGCACTTTGAGTCTGCCTCGTGTATGAAATGTGCTATATAAATAAAGTTGCCTTGCCTTGCCTTGCTGTAATCCATTTTGGGGGCATATGACAATAAAACTCTCTTGACGTTTTCTGTTTTTGGTTCTGATTTCTAATTCATTTTTTTTTAATTTCCCTAACCATGAGATGTTGGCCTCTAGTCGGGTTTTCAACTTCTTTGGCTGAATGCTGTCTGGTTCATGGGATTATTGATTATCATCCCAAAGGTATGGCAAAGGTAACCACGATGGAGTGGGGTGGGAGAGGGTTTGCTGAGGCTAGGTAAATTGTATATATATATTGCAGGATGGTCAATGGTGTCATCGGTTACTTGCATCCCTTTTCAAGAGTGTTGAAAAATGCCTTTAACATTATAAAATGACCCCAAGGGCTCGACCATCAATCATATCCATTCACAGCCCACTTCGTAAGCAAAGGGCTTGTCCATTGTCAAGATACAAGTTCAGAATGACTGGCCAGCTGGTACGAGATGAGAACAAGCTACTAGGCCAGAGTGGGAGCGGGAGAGTCTAGGACTAGAGGTCTTAGCCTCGGAATCAAAGGATGTTCTTTTAGGAAGATGAGGAGCAATTTCTTTAGTCAGAGGGTGGTGAATCTGTGGAATTCTTTGCCACAGAGGGCTGTGGAGGCAAAGTCAGTGGATATTTTTAAGGCAGAGATAGATAGATTCTTGATTAGTACGGGTGTCAGAGGTTATGGGGAGAAGGCAGGAGAATGGAGTTAGGAGGGAGAGATAGATGAGCAATGATTGAATGGCAGAGTAGATTTGATGGGCCGAATGGCCTAATTCTACTCCTATCACTTATGATCTTATGACCATAGCTTAACGTGGAACATTCTTTCATGGCTAAAAGGGTGCAATGGAAATTGATTTCAGCTGAAGGCACTTAAAATTATTTGACACAAAGTATGCATCAATATACACTATGACTCAATTAAAGAGATCAAGTTCAATGTCAATGAAACTATGGCCATCTTGCCCATTCCAACAATACAGGCTTTTAACACGTAAAACCTTCTCCAACCCTTCCTTTGTGGTGATACTAATTTGTAACCGCAGGATGTCTTTATACTTATGTGAGAAATGTACATTTATTTCTACAGTTTGAGTCTTTATACACTTAACTTTTGCTGCAAATTCTAACAGGAGCAGTATTGCGTATAGTTTTGGTCTCCTAATCTGAGGAAAGACATTCTTGCCATAGAGGGAGTACAGAGAAGGATCACCAGACTGATTCATGGGATGTCAGGACTTTCATATGAAGAAAGACTGGATAGACTCGGCTTGTACTCGTTAGAATTTAGAAGATTGAGAGGGGAATCTTATGGAAACTTACAAAATTCTTAAGGGGTTGGACAGGCTAGATGCAGGAAGATTGTTCCCGATGTTGGGGAAGTCCAGGACAAGGGGTCACAGTTTAAGGATAAGGGTGAAATCTTTTAGGACCGAGATGAGAAAAACATTTTTCACACAGAGAGTGGTGAATCTGTGGAATTCTCTGCCACAGAAGGCAGTTGAGGCCAGTTCATTGGCTATATTTAAGAGAGAGTTAGATTGGCCCTTGGGGCTAAAGGGATCAGGGGGTATGGAGAGAAGGCAGGTACAGGATACTGAGTTGGATGATCAGCCATGATCATATTGAATGGCGGTGCAGGTTCGAAGGGCCGAATGGCCTACTCCTGCACCTAATTTCTATGTTTCTATGTTTCTACCACTTTCTGACTGAAGAAAATCCTCCTCATCTCCTTCCTAAAGGTATGTCCTTTTATTCTGAGGCTATGGACTTTGGTCCTAGACTCTCCCACTAGTGGAAACATTTTTTTAATATTTCAAAATAGACTTTATTCGAGAAACAAATATATACAATTCACGATCCTTACAAAACTCCATCCGACATTCTCGGAGGCTATACACACATACAACACAGTTTGCTCAAATCACAAATTTCTCCCCCCACCCTTGCCACTCATGTGGCCCACTGGCGTGGAATCCCTTCCCTTATTTTGAGGGGCATCTCCACCACACCCTGCCCCCCATGTCCAGCAGTGGAAGGAACCTAGACTGTGGTCCTCCACCACCAAGCCTTGGCGTTGGCTGCACCGAGCTTCAGTGCGTCCCTCAGCACCTACTCCTGCAGTCTGCAGCAGGCCAGTCGGCAATATTCCCTGACGGACATCTCGCTCTGTTGGGTGGTCAACAACGCTCAGGCAGACCAAAGAGCGTCTTTCACCGAGTTGATGACTTCCAGCAGCATTCGATGTCAGTCTCTGAATGCGTCCCTGGGAACAGTCTGTAAATCACAGAGTTCTCTGTGATGGAGCTGTTTGGAATAAACCGTGACAGGGACCCTTGCAAACCTCTCCAGATTCCCTTTGCAAATCCACACTCTGCAAAGAGGTGGGCAACCGTCCCTTCTCCATAGCTGCCGTCCCGAAGGGCAGCGTGCGCTGGTAGTGATGTTCCGATGGTGCAGGAAGGATCTGACTGGGAGGGCTCCCCTCACCGCCAGCCAAGCCAGGTCTTGGTGCTTGTTGGTGAGTTCTGGTGATGAGGCATTTTGCCAGACAAGCTGGGCAGTCTGCTCCGGGAACCACGCCACCAGATTCATGGAGTTATTTTCCTGCAATGCCTGTAGGACGTTCCGTGCTGACCACTGCCCGATGGACTTGTGGTCAAAGGTGTTGGTCCGGAAGAACCTTTCCACGAACGACAGAAGGTGCGGCAATGTCCAGCTGACTGGTGCATTGCGTGGCATCTGCGCCAGGCCCACCATTCGCAACACCGGGGACAGGTAAAACCTCAGCAGGTAGTGACACTTGGTGCCCACGTGCCTTGGCTCTACACTCCGCCTGATGCAGCCACACACAAAGGTGGCCATCAGGTTGAGGGCAACGTTGGGCACACTTTTACCCCCGTTGTCTGCCGACTTGTGCATTGTGGCCCGTCACACCCGGTCTGTGCTCGAACCACAGATGAACTGGAAGACGGCCCGGGTGGTCCCTGTGGCGTAGGAGGGAGGGACGGGCCACACTTGTGCCAAGTACATCAGCCCCGAGAGCACCTCACACCTGATGACCAAATTATCCCCGTTATAGAGAGGGAACGTTGCTTCCACAGCTCCAGTTTCTTCCCCACCTTGGCTATCCGCTCCAGCCAATTCTTGTCACACGCCTCAGCCCCCCCGAACCAGATCCCCAGCACCTTCAAGATGTCAGGCTTGATGGTGAAGGGGACGGAAGGTCGGTCGGGCCAGTTGCCAAAGAGCATGGCCTCGCTCTTCCTGCAGTTCACCCTGGCTCCCGTGGCCGACTCAAACTGGTCACAGATGCTGATCAATCTGCGGACCGACCCTGGATCCGAGCAGAAGACGGCGACATTGTCCATGTACAGGGAGGTCTTGACCTGAATGCCCCCACTGCCTGGCAATGTCACTCCTCTTATGCTCGCATCCTTCCTGATGGACTCGGCAAAAGGTTCAATACAGCAGACGAACAAGACAGGAGAGAGGGCAACCCTGCCTGACTCCAGACCTGACGGGGAAGCTGTCTGATTCCCACCCATTGATTTGAACTGCACTACAGATATCGGTGTAGAGCAGTTTGATCCAGTTTCTGATTCCATCCCCAAAGCCCATTTTGGAGAGCACATCCCTCATGTACGTGTGTGATATCCTGTCGAAGGCCTTCTCCTGGTCCAAGCTGACTAGGCAGGCATCCACCCTTCTGTCCTGCATGTAGGCGATGCTATCCCTCAACAGCGCCAGGCTGTCTGAGATTTTCCTGCCAGGTACAGCACAGGTTTGGTCCGGGTGGATCACCCGTCCCAGAGCAGACTTGACCCGGTTGGCGATGGCCATAGACAGGATCTTGTAATCTACATTCAACAATGTGATGGGTCTCCAATTCCTTATATCATTCATCTCCCCCTTCTGCTTGTAGATTAGGGTGATGCTGCCCTTCCTCATAGAGTCTGACATGCTGCCGGCTAGAAGCATGTCATTGTACAATTCCAGCAGGTCCGGGCCCACCCAGTCCAACAGAGCCGATGCAACTCGGCCGGTAAGCCATCGCTTCCGGGAGTTTTACTCGAGTCAAAGGAACTGATGGAGCCAGTCAGCTCCTCTAGGGTCAGTGGTTGGTCCAGACTCTCCCGCTTGCTGTCCTCCAAGACCTCCGTGATAGAGGACAGGAAGTTCTGGGAGGCGGTGCTGTCCGTGGCCTTTCTGTCATACAAATCCGTGTAAAAGGTTCTGCAGATCCTCAGCATGTCCGTCTGCAAGGATGCTACCGAGCCATCCTCCTCCCTAAGGCTGTTCATCACAGAGCTCCCCCTGTGAACCTTATGGAAGAAGAAGCAAGAGCACGTCTCATCCTGCTCCACGTGGCGGACCCTGGATCGGAAGATGATCTTGGAGGGTTCAGAGGTAAAGAGCAGAGCTTGCCGACCCTTCAACTCCTCCCTCCCTCACATCCACCCCTCTCGACTGCAGAAGGAGCAGTTGCTGCAATTCTGTCTGGAGTTGCCACAATTCCCTCTGACTCTGTCTTGCTCTCTGAACCCCCTTAAATATGAAGAACCTCGTGATGTTCTCCTTGGTTGCTTCCCACCAGAGTGTCGGGGAGTCAAAGAGGGGCCTCACCGTTCTCCAACATGCGTAGTCCCTCTTTAGCTCCTCAACGTTCTCTGGGGTCAACAGCTTCACATTTAACTTCCACGTCCCTCTGCCTGCCTTCTGGTCCTCCTGTAGGTGACAGGAAGCCTGAAGGAGGCAGTGGTCAGAGAAGAACACTGGCGTGAGGTCGGTGTTTCTGACCGTGACGGCCTTCGATGTGAAGAGGAAGTCTAACTGGGACGGGACTGAACCGTCCGATCTCGACCAGGTGAACCGTGTCTGGGACCCGCCTGCAGGGTCACTGAAGGCGTCGTGCAGCTTCGCGTCTTTGACCGTCTCCATCAGGAGCTTGGACGTGCTGTCCAGTCTGTGGTCGGTACTGCCGGATCGTCCAGCCACATCGATGATGCAGTTGAAGTCACCGGCCAGAACGAGCTGCCGGGACGTGGCCAACAGCACTGGGAGCTGCTGGAGAACGGCCGACTGCTCAGTCCACACGGGTGAGGCGTACACATGAATCAGCCGGAGCGGAGATCCACGGTACATTACATCCACCACGAGCAGACGCCTCCCAAACACTTCCCTGACCTCAGTGATGGCGAAGTTCCCTCCCTGCAGCAAGGTCCCCAGACCGGAAGCACAACAGTCATCGCCCCCCGACCACACCGACAGTCCGTGGGGCCACCATCGCGACCACCTCCGATAGCAGCGGAGGTGTGGCAGCCCGCACTCCTGCATAAAGGTCACGTCCGCCTTGACCTTGGCCTGGTACTGCAAGGCGTTCACACATCGCGCAGTGTTCTTTACACTGCGCACGTTTAATGATGCCAGTTTTAGCTCCATTATCCTTTAGAGTCACTGACTGTCGTCTTGTCCCCTCATGCCCACCGCTTTGATGAATTGCAGCACCTTTCCGGGGCTCAGGTACTGGGTGCCGGCATCCTTAGGGAGGTGGGTCTCCTCTGGCGTAACCGGACTTGTCGTCGGGGGGATCCTCCTTGTTCCCCCCTGTCTCCTGTAGCTGGGGTACGGTGGCTGATTCAGTGCTCCCGGTCTCCCGGAGCTGGGGCCCATCAGTCGCTGCACTGCTCCCGGTCTCCCAGAGCTGGGGGACAATAGGCAAGGCCTTTCCCTTTTCCTCACCCGTTTTCCACCTCTGCCTCCATTGTCGGGTCCTCGATGTCACTTCATCCTCCGACGAGGAGAGGTTGCTGGCATCTGTCTGGGAAATAACTCTTTTCTTGGACTTTCCCGTCCCCTCCGGCCTTGGCTCTTTGGGCAGAACCCTCCAGTGTTTCCTCCTGTTCACCACCTGCCATTCCTCCTGCCATTCCCCCTCTTCCATTGACTCTCCCTCCTGCACAGGGGGCTGGAGGCTCTGTCCGGCGCTTGGGGGCTGGAGGTGGTCGGGCTGTCCTCATCCTTGTTCTCCCATTCTGCTGGGGGCTTGGCAGTGGTGGGAGGCGTCTCGCCCACCCTGGGGGTGTTGGCAACAGCCCCTCTTGTCACCTGTGCGTAGGTGCAGGCTTTTTTTAGGGCAGGCCCTGTAGAGGCGGCCTGCCTCCCCGCACAGGTTGCAGTTCTTGCTGACTTGACAATCCTTTGTCTCGTGGCCCTCCATCTTGCAGTTCTTGCAGACAACTGCATTGCATTGGGCTGCCACATGCCCAGGCTTGTTGCACTTCCTGCACAGCCTGGGTTGCCCCGCGTAGCTCATGTACCCTCGGTTTCCTCCACTAGCGAACACCGAGGGAGGGTGGATGATGGTTCCCTTCTCGTCCACCCTCAGCTTCACCTTTACTTGCCGTTTGCTCGTCCAGATCCCATGCAGGTCCTTCACATCCTCACCGTTCCCTGCTCCCTCGACATAACGAGCAAGGAAGGTGAGGACATCCACTACGGGCACATGTGGGTTGAACATGTGCACCGTGATCATCCGTTCCTTCTGGGTGGCGAGCGTGAAGAGCGGCTGCACCTTCAGCATCGACAGCTGAGCCTCGTTCCCCTTCTCCCGGAAATCTTGCATCAATTTCTGCCATCCCATCGGATACTTGGAGGTAACGTCAAAGTATCCGTTACCCAGGAAGTCCTGGAGGCAGTAGATGTCCTTGGCCTTGAATTTGCAGGTCTCTAGCAAGATCTTCCTCACGAACAGGTCTCGTGAGAAGGGAACCCCCTTGCTGAGGTCCTTATGGGATACCCTGTACTCCCGCTCCAGTTGCTGCTGCCATTGTGGCTGAATGAGGTGTTAGGTTGGTTACCCAACCAGCATGGATCCACCTCTAAGCCCGCAGCCGACCGACTCCTCGTCCCTGATTCCGCTCCGCAATCCACGGCCCTTGTCCTCAAGGGACCGCCAGAACTGTTCTAATAAGAACAGATAGTCTCTTTTACTCAAATAGCTCGTCCTGGGAGAACCTCCTTGGTGATCACGGTCTCTCCCGTGCCAGGAATCCCCTGATGGATTCGGCAAAAGGTTCAATACCAGGTAAGTATTGTGGAAACATCCTCAATGTGGCATGGAAAAGAAGCCGTAGGTTTCAGGTGAGAGGGGGAAAGTCTGTGAAAGATCTGTGAGGCAAGGTGGTGAGTATCAGGAGTGCACTGTTGGGGGAGGGGGTGGAAGCAGATACATAGCAGCATTTGAGGAGCATTTGGACAGACATTTAAATGGGTGGAGAATGAAGAGTTATGGACCATGTGCAACCAGATGGGATTGGTGGGTATTGGCATCAAGGTTGGCAAAGACATCATGGGCAAAATAACTTATTCCTGTGCTGTGTTGTTCTATCATCTAATATGAACGTGTGAAAATTATGTATTAGGCTCAGTATTAATGGCATTTGCCACATCCCTTTCCTCTTCGGATGACCCAGCTATTTGTTAATTGCCCTGGCTTAGCATCAATATTTGTTCTTCTGTGCTGGTGTACTGCCTTTAACATAAGCCAGGGCTAGTAACAGAGCAGACAACCAGATGCACCAGCAACTTGGCAACTGCTATCTTGGCTTGCCATCTTTCCCCACACATAAGTGTAAAATCTGAAATGTGATTCAGACCTCTACGCTCTTCTGGGCACGTTTTATTAGCTTTTGAGCTAATTGCAACTATGACAAGTTCACTTTCTAATAAACCATATCTTAACTTCCTGCTGGCAATGAATGGCAAGGCTTAATCAGCTGCAATTATTCAGATCATTGTTAGCATATATTATTTGGATGCTAATTTGTGCTAATGACACCAATAAATCTAGCATTGCTGTTGGCAATGACGCAAAATGAAGGTCGGGTTGCATGTACCGGAATGACATATGGTGTTAGAAGGAATGATATTGAAATTGATCAAAAACCTCCACAAGGAAGAAACTTTGCGACTGCAGTCTCAACAATCTAGGCGCCCGAGGAAGTTGCATAGACAGATTACTAAAAGCAGTTAAACAGCACTAGCTCCTGCATAATATTCCCTGCATAAACTTCTCAGCTCCTGACATACCTCATTACCAATTGCATCCCATTTCCAGCATAGGTGCAGCACCATAGACTCTATATATCTTTGTTGCCTCTTGGAGCATGCTGTTCAAATACAGGAAGGCAAATCATTTTCAAATGAGAGAGAAATATAACCACCCAAGAAGCAAGGGCCAAGCAAGATGAGTTATTTTGTGTAACATTGCCAATCTCTGGAGAAAAGGAATAGATGACGTTTTGGGTCGAGACCCTTCTTCAGACTGGAGTCAGCATCTGCTTCTACAAGTGAATCCTTGAATTACTGCATGCATGTATAGAACAGCAGAGTGGTGCAATCGGGTAATACAATAGTAAAGCCAGTCAGGTCCAGTGGCCTTGATTTGATCCTGACCTTTCTTTGTGGAGTTTCCATGTTCTCCTGTGACCACATTGATTTCTGTAGGATATTCTGTTTCCTCACAAATAGGTGCAGGTATATGCATCTATTGGCCACTGAAAGTTGCTTTTAGTGTGCAGGTAAGTGGTGGAATCAAAGGATGAGAGTTGATTGAAATGTGGGAAGAATAGAGTAAGATCAGTGTAAACGAGTGCTTGATTGTGGGAAGCAGTGGGCTAAAGTGTCTCTTTCTGCACATCACCCCACTTTTCTGAAATCAATGACAAGCTCCTTCATTTTGCTGACATTGATAGGTTGTTGGCTGACAGCATGTTACTAAGCTCTCTATCTCCTTCCTGTACCCCACCTCATCATTGTCTGAGATCTGGTGCAGTACAGATCATTACAAACTTGTGAATGGAGTTAGAGCTGAATTTGGCCATATACAGTATAGGTATCCGGAGTATAGTAAGGGGCTGAGATGGCAGCCATGCGGGTCACCGTAGTTAAGAATTATTCCGAAGGATGTTTCGTCTCCTATCTTCGCTGATTGCGGTCCATGAGACTATAATTCAAGGATTCAATTGTAGAGGCGGGTGCTGATTCCAGTCTGAAGAAGGGTCTCAACCTGAAACATCATCTTTTCTTCAGAGATGCTGCCTGACCCGCTGTTACTCCAGCATGTTGTGTCTATCTTTGCTGACTTCCCAAAACCAGGAACAAGGATAAGGGGGATAACCAAGTCTGGTTTTTTTAATGTACCTCTAAAATCATTGTTATTGGGGTACTCTTACTCTTAAGTTCCCAATCATCTTCATCCTCCAGACTTTCAATCCAGTAATACAAATAATTAGATGTTCACCTTTCTATGCATTCTACCCCAATGTCTGGAATATTCACGTCTTTCCGGGTTCCTTTCTCCTGCTATTGATTTTATAGATTGAAGTCAGTTATGCTGGCCTGTTCCAGATACACAGCTGTGAATAGTATGATTGCACTATTATCAAGTTAATAGCTGGTCTATCCATCTGCAGATGTGTTCATATCCCACACATCCCCTAGGGAATTTAAATTCATTTAACTAAATAATTCTGCAACAATAGTATCAGTAACGGAGGCCAGGAAGCTACCGGATTGTCATAAAAGTCCATCTCGTTCATCGGTGTTCTTTGGAAGAATAAATCAAATGTCTTTACTTGGTTTTGCTTGGATCTCCAGATCCATTAAGTCTTATTAGCCTCTGAAAATAGCCTAGCAAGTCAGTCAGTCCAGGACCATTAGAAGTGGATAAAGTACATTGGCCTTCCTAGTGACATACACTTCCTAAGGTCATTGCACTGTAATTTTTTATTTAAGTTTAAAAATTACTTTTCTTTTCCCCAATTCACATTAGAGCAATTGGAAAAGATATGGCTTTGTTTATTATATTGGAATGATATTGAAATAACTGGATGGATCCTTCAAAAAGCCAGACATCGATGGCGGGCCAAATCGCCTCTTTTTGTTTGTTGTCTCAATTACCCAGTCAGTAGATTAAACCACCTCCCCCATTAGTTAAGTCCCATACTCATAGTCATAGTTTCATAGTCATACAGCGTGGAAATGGGCTCTTTGGCCCAACTTACCCACACCACAACATGTCTCATCTACACTAGTCCCACCTGCCTACATTTGACACATTTCTCTCTAAACATGTCCTGTCCATGTACCTAAATTGTTTTTTAAACATTGTGATAGTCCCTGCATCCTCTGGCAGCTCGTTCCATGCACCCACCACCCTTTGTGTGAAAAAGTTACCCCTCAGATTCCTAATAAATCTTTTCACCTTCACTTTAAACCTATGCCCTCTGGTTCTTTTATATCATTGTATACACCTCTATTAAATCACTCCTTATCCTCCTGCTCTCCAAGGAATAGAGTCCCAACCTGCTCAACCTCTCCCTATAGCTCAGACCCATGAGTCCTGGCAACATTCTCATAAGTCTTTTCTATACCCTTTCCAGCTTGACAACATCTTTCCTATAACATGGTGCCCAGAACTGCACAATACTCTGAATGCGACCTCACCAACGTCTTGTACAATTGCAACATGACCTCCCAACTTCTATACACATCTAGAATCTTTCTCTAGCCCCATCTAATTAGACTTTAGACTTTAAAGATACAGCGCGGAAACAGGCCCTTCGACCCATCGAGTCCGCACCGACTGGCAATCACCCCGTACACTAACCTACACACGCTCGGGACAATTTTTTTACAACTTACAGAAGCCAATTAGCCTACAAACCTGTACATCTTTAGAGTGTGGACAGAAACAAAGTAGTTAGAGAAAACCTACGTGGTCACCGGAGAACATGCTAACTTCGTACAGACAGCAATCAAAATCTGTATCAAACCCATGTATCTGGTGCTGTAAGGCAGCAACTCTACCATTGTTCCACTTTACCATCCTTAACTCACACAGCAGTAATATATCTCTGTTCCCACACCTACCAATATCGATCCCAACCCCCTACCTGGCAACTGTTCAACCCTTTGAATTTGGGGTCCTATAATCCATGAAGGCTTCCAATGAGGATCTCCATCCCTAAATAGTCCCGTTCCCTAGACCACTGTCACATTTCAACCCTAGTCCCGATGCCTCTGGCCCGTCCCCACTGACAATGACGTTAGCACCAGCTCTGATCCCTTTTCCCCCAATCCCCCATGTCCTCTGAGTCAAACATTAATCTTGATCCCTCTTCCCTCCCCCAACCAATCCTACTTTCCCACCCTGCCCCAGCAACTCCGAAAGGAGCATTGGCCCCAATCCCCCTTCTACCCATCATATCTCTAACAATTGAAATTCTTCCTCCCACTTAATGAAACTTTAACAGGCATTGTTAAAGCAACCATGCAACCTTGTTTTAGTACAAGGAAATTTGCCCCTGGGCAATTTAAAGGCCACTGACTTCATTGTGTCCGTGAAGGTACTGATGGTTTTCCCTCTATAACCGAGGCCTGGCCACACTTCCTATTTACGAAGAGAATTGACATATAGAAATATATATATACTGACCTGTCAGTGCCCTAAATGTGGTTTGGAAATGCTAAAGCTGTGTTGCCTTTGGTTTGGAAATGCTAAAGCTGTATTGCATTTGGTTTGGAAATGCTAAAGCTGTGTTGCCTAATTAAAGTTGCCTTGCCTAATTAAAGTTGCCTTGCCTAATTAAAGTTGCCTTGCCTAATTAAAGTTGCCTTGCCTTCTATATAATTGTAAGTCTAATCTTGACCACTTCCTGTTTGTGCTTTATATTGATTTTAGAAAATACGCTACCACATACGGTTGTGATTTTTGGCCATTTACTCCGCTCCCCCTCCGCTCATCAGGTGCCGAGGATTTTTCCATCAATGAAAATTAAAGAGTTATTAGTGTTTAAAAAATGTTGAGATTCTCTCTCCTGTCAATCACGCCATGAAGGCCACGTCCCTTCTGGTGGGAGGAGGGGGAGGGAGTATAAAACCTAGAAGTGTGGACATGGCTCAATCTCTGCAAGATGGAGGAGGGAGAGGTCACGACTTGCTGTCTTTAGTGGCCTTCTACCCTGCTTGAAATGGTATGAAACTGCACTTGAATTTGGTGGCCTTGCACCCTGCTTGAAATGGAATTTCAAGGAATTTCATGTGAGTCAACTGCCGTAAGTAAAGGAATTTCAAGTGAGCCAACATTGCAGTAAGTAAATTCCTAAAACTGAACTTGTCTTGAATGGGCCTGTTTTGCCTGATTTCAGCTGGAATTGGCTGTCTTGGGCTAATCTAGGTTTACATTGAACTGAGTTAGTAGTCATGTACCTGCTATCTTCTTATATCCTGTCCACAATTACACCAACAACCAATGGAGCAAGTATTAAACATTCAACTGGACCTCTCACTGGGATCTGGAAAAGACTTAGCAATCACTTCAGACAGTGTCTAGGTTCAAGTTCAAGTTCAAGTTCACATTTATTGTCACATTCACCAATTAAGGTACAGTGATATATGAGTTACCATACAGCCATACAAGTAAACAAGAACACAATACACAATAAAATGTAACATAGACATCCACTACAGTGGAACCAACATTCCTCACTGTGATGGAAGGTAATAACGTTCAGTTATCTTCCTCCTTTGATCACCCGTGGTCGGGGCTTTTGAACTCTCAGCACTGCCTCTGCAGTGGGTGTCATTTGAAATTCCCATTATGATGGGCCTTGGATTTCAGTGTAGAAATTATTCTACGTTGTCTGTCCTTGAAACAGGGACTGAGGTAACATTTCTGGGTGTGGGGAGTTTATTGCATGGCAGCATCAACGACCACGCTGTTAAGACATGACTTGGTTTGCTAACGTAAATATTCTGCAATGAGTTTAACGTAAAGTTACTGTGCAAATCTGACAAATTCTTAAGATATGAGGGTGAGGGAGGAGAATGGTAAACTGGAGTTTTCCCTGGATTTATGATAAGGCAGTGGCTATCGTCCAAAACATGGCAATTCATGGATCACTGCGTAATACTTGCTCAACAGGTGGTTGGTGCCATTGTGGTCAGGGCAGTTAAGAAGATAGCTTTTACATGACTGACTCATAGAATAATGAAGATAAAAGCTGGAGTAACTCAACGGGTCAGACAGCATCTCTGGAGAAAAGGAATAGGTGACGGTTCGGGTTGAGACGCTTCTTCGGATTGAAACCCTTCTCGACCTGAAACGTCACCTATTCCTTTTCTCCAGAGATGCTGTCTGACCCGCTGAGTTATTCCAGTTTTCTTGTGTCTATCTTCAGTTTAAACCAAAGGCAGTTCCTTCTTACTCATAGAATAATAATTTAGATACATAAGTTCAAATTCCATCAAGTGAAGCTTGGGTTAACTAAATAAATTTGGAATTAAAATCCACTAACAGTAATGGTGACCTTGAAGGTAATGGATTGTTGTAAAATCCAATCTGGTTCACAAATATTCTTCAGGGAAATAAATCTACTGCCTTTACTTAGTCTGGCTATCACAGGCTCCTGGCACAGCAATGTAATTGCCTCTCAAATCCTCTCCAAGTATGCTTCTTGCTTAAACAAGGGGACAGTCCGATTCTCCTCCAACTCATTGCAGACATTGGACTTTGTATCTGGTACTGTTGTTCTATAATGCAGAGAACTACGGTATATTCAGCACTTTGTATCTCTCCCTTTGATCTACCTATTGTGCTTGAGTTTAGCTTGATTGTATTTATATATATAATATTATCTGATTGGTTTGGATAGCATGTGAAACACAGCATTTCACTGTATTTCGGTACACTCGACAATAATAAGTTTAAACCTGATCCTATACCTACTCCAATCAGTCATTCCTTCCAAAAGCAACTAGGCTTGGACAATCAATGATTAGTTATCCTGTAAGACCCCATCCTCAAATAAATAAAAATGCTACTGACTGATTTACGCATTAACAACATCTAATGCCATTTAATTCACGGTTGCATTGATAGAAAGTTAAGTGACAGATTCATAAATTGAATGGAGAATTAAAATGAATGATTTAGCTGATGATCAACAAGTAAACCAAACAAACAATGAACTGCTCTGTAATGTAAAGGAATTAGAATGAGAAAATTAACAGCAAGATTATATGATAGATTTTCACTTTCAGTGAGCAATTAAATGAGAGGTAATGTTTGAGAGAACTGAGAATTTCTGTGAGTATTTAAGAATATTCTATCTTCTGTTCTTGCAGAGAGAACAATTTGACTTGGCTCTGGGTAATGCAGCTGGACATCAAGGCAGCCTTAAAGAAATGGAAGATTTGGTGCACAATGATTATAATATAATTAGATTCAGTTTAATAACAGAAAAGGGAAAAGAAAGGTCAAGGACGAGACTGGTTTAAAAAAAAAGAATCAAATTACAATGGAATAAAAAGAGACTTTGCCTTAATTTAGGGACAACTAAAATGGTCTAGCAGAACCATATATCATTGTTCAGAACATTTAACATAAGCATACAAATCAAACAAAGTCCAATAAAAAATATAGTGGACCAAAATGTGAAATTCTGTAAATTAGGAGCTAGGTTAGATCAAATTTAAAACTGACAAGGAACCAATTTTAAAGATTGAGGAAAATGTACAATGATGACAGGAGCAGTGTTAAGATGAGAAAGTTAAGAGAAGTGGTTGACAGGGTTAACAAAAGACGATAGGTATTTATGTAGCTACTTGAATACTAAAGTAGCAGCAGAACTGGTAAACAGGAAAGGAGGTGAAAATATAAAGAATGTACTTTAGCAGGGCTTTCACATCTGAGTTGTTGTAATTTAAGAAATTAATAGAGTAGAATAGTAAATGGGGGTTCTTGTCAAAGATATTTGATTATACAAATGTGGTCACTATTGGTAATTTCCATAGGGTTAATCAGATTTATGGTGGACTGGAGATGATAGTTTATATCCAAGGAACCTTGAAAAGGTATGGAAGAATTACCAGAAAGAAAATCACTCTACACCTCCATCCTGTCCAGTCACTCTACAACTCCATTCTTGTCCAGTCACTCGACACCTCCACCCCCCACCAGGAGGGTCTAAAAGCCCTCCGTTTCTTCCTTGACCGCAGAACCAACCAACTTCTGTCCACTAATATTCTCCTCCGCCTAGCAGAGCTGGTCCTGACCCTCAACAACTTTTCCTTTGACTCCTCCCATTTCCTCCAAATCCAAGGCGTAGCTATGGGCACACGCATGGGCCCAAGCAATGTCTGACTCTTTGTAGGGTACATCGAATAATCCCTGTTCGAGGCATACCGTGGCCCTATCCTCAAACTCTACCTTTAAGTATGTTACAATACTGGCCTCGTGCGTGATTTTGGCACCTTTGAGGGGGGGGCGGCGGGGTTAAAACGCGGTTTTCTCCTGCCTTGTCCTGGATTATATTTTCTCGGAGTGCAAGCTTTTGCTGAAGAATTGTTCCGACGGCCATTCTGTGCATTTTTTTTTTTTAATCGCCCAACAAGTTCAGCATTGGAGTAATTTTAAAATCAGTTTCTAAAGCCGTCAACGCCGACAACGGGGACGGATTTCACGTATGGGACAGGTAAAGGAAAGCCGTTTATTTTATGTATAAAAGAGCTCCTTAAGATGCCTTTCATTCACATTTTACGTTGCGAAACGGTGATTTTTTTCCCCATATGAACCGGCAGTATTTTTCCTGCTGATATGGGGTTTAAATTCAACGCAACTGCAACGTTCCAAATGATCGCGTTTCAGAAAAACCCACTCGCAAGATGATTTAAATGGCCATTAATTTACAGGTATTAAACATTAAATTCCTTCCATTTGGCCTATAAATCCATGACAATGAGATTTAAAAATTATGTTATATTGTGAATTCTTGTGTGAATATTATTTGGACACTTAGGCTATTTAAAAATGTTAATCTATTCTTAAGAAATTGATAGATGTTTAGATCTAGTAATTGAATTTTGTAATTAGCTACAATTAGGTAACTAACTAATTATATGCTTTAATTTCAAGTCATCTAAGTAAGATTGTTCCATATTTGTTTCAGAATGCTCCAATCTATAATAACTGAAAATGTCTTTCTGTTCTCATAATTTTTAAGAAAGTTATGGGCTTTTTACTGTCCTCGATCACAGCTTTTTAGTTAAGTCAATGGAAAAGCAATAGGGAACAAGATGGAACAAGATGCTAATTTCCGAGTATGAAAATGGCCATAACCTTTTTAATACTGAAGATATGAAAGTGAATTAGGTGCCAAATTAAACTTCTTTTTATGCTTTATCTGATGGGATAAATTACAGACTTGATTTTTTAAATCTCAAAATTTTGTAACATTGCTACTACCTTCGCTACATTGCCGACCGCATTGGTGCTACCTCCTGCACCCATGCAGAACTCACTGACTTCATCCATTTCACCACTAATTTCCATCCGGCACTAAAATTCACCTGGACTATTTCTGATATCTCCCTGTTCAAGAGGGAACTGCAGATGCTGGAAAATCGAAGGTAGACAAAATTGCTGGAGAAACTCTATGGAGCGAAGGAAATAGGCAACGTTACGGGCCAAAACCCTTCTTCAATTTTGAAGAATGGTTTCAGTCCGAAACATTGCCTATTTCCTTTGCTCCATAGATGCTGCCGTACCCGCTGAGTTTCTCCAGCAATTCTGTCTACCTCTGATATCTCCCTACCATTTCTAGATTTCACAATTTCCATCGCAGGTAATAGACTACTTACCAATATCTACTACAAACCCACTGACTCCTATAGCTATCTAGACTACACTTCTTCCCACCCTGCATCCTGTAAGGACTCTATCCCCTGCTCCCAATTCCTCCGTCTACACTGCATCTGCACCCAGGATGAGGTGTTCCATACCAGGGCATCAGAGATGTCCTCATCCTTTAGGGAACGGGGATTCCCCTCTTCTATTATAGATGAGGCTCTGACCAGGGTCTCCTCTATATCTCACAGCTCCGCTCTTACTCCCCATCCACTCACTTGTAACAAGGACAGAGTCCTCCTTGTCTTCAACTTCCACCCCATCAGCCGGCACATCTATATTACTAAATCTCTGATCTTGACCGCTTTTGGCCCAATGTGCTGCGATTTCCGACAGAACGCCGCCACCTACGGCCGTCATTTTTGACAACCTCGCTCAGAGCCCCCCTCCGCCTTATGGGTGCGGAGGATTTTTCCCATCGATGACAAATCAGAGAGATATTAATGTTTTTAAAATATTCACCATACTCTCTGCTGCCCCTGCTGGAGGGAGGGGGAGGGACTATAAAACCAGGAAGTGGTGTGCCTCACTCAGTCTCTGCAAGGTGGATGAAGCCAAGGGTCATGTCTCTCTGAGCTCTGAATAACACTGAACAAATGTCAACAAAACTGTGAGTACGCTTAATGTGGTTTGAAAATGAAAATATGGTTTGTTTGAAGTAAAAAGGTACTGCTGCAAATGGTTGTTTGGGTGCTTTTGCTTGAAGTTGAAAGGCACTACTTACTGCAAATGGTGGCTTGGGAGCTTTGGTTTAAAGTTGAAAGGCACTACTTACTGCAAATGGTGGCTTGGGAGCTTTGGCTTGAAGTTGAAAGGCACTACTTACTGCAAATGGTGGCTTGGGTGCTTTGGCTGCTTTGGCTTGAGCTTGAAAGGCACTACCTACTGCAAATGGTGGCTTGGGTGCTTTGCTTGAAATTGAAAGGCACTACTTACTGCAAATGGTGGCTTGGGTGCTTTGGCTTGAAGTTGAAAGGCACTACTTATTGCAAATGGTGGCGGGTGATTTGGCTTGAAGTTGAAAGGCACTTCTTACTGCAAATGGTGGCTTGGGTGCTTTGGCTTGAAGTTGAAATGCACTATTTACTGCAAATGGTGGCTTGGGAGCTTTGGTTTAAAGTTGAAAGGCACTACTTACTGCAAATGGTGACTTGGGAGCTTCGGCTTGAAGTTTAAAAGATCACCATTCTCTCTGCCGCACCTGCTGGAGGGAGGGGGAGGGACTATAAAACCAGGAAGTGGTGTGCCTCACAGTCTCTGCAAGATGGATGAAGCCAAGGGTCACGTCTCTCTGAGCTCTGAATAACACTGAACAAATGTCTACACAACTGTGAGTACACTTAATGTGGTTTGAAAATGAAAATATGGTTTGTTTGAAGTAAAAAGGTACAGCCTGCAAATGGTTGTTTGGGTGCTTTGGTTTGAAGTTGAAAGGCATTACTGACTGCAAATGGTGGCTTGGGTGTTTTGCTTGAAGTTGAAAGGCACTACTTACTGCAAATGGTGGCTTGGTTGCTTTGGCTTGAAGTTGAAAGGCACTACTTACTGCAAATGGTGGCATGAAGTTGAAAGGCACCACTTACTGCAAATGGCGGCTTGGGTGCTTTGGCTTGAAGTTGAAATGCACTACTTACTGCAAATGGTGGCTTGGGTGCTTTGACGAAGTTGAAAGGCACTACTTATTGCAAATGGTGGCTTGGGTGCTTTGGCTTGAAGTTGAAAGGCACTCCTTACTGCAAATGGTGGCTTGGGTGCTTTGGCTTGAGGTTAAAGGCACTACTTACTGCAAATGGTGGCTTGGGTGCTTTGGCTTGAAGTTGAAATGCACTACTTACTGCAAATGGTGGCTTGGGTGGTTTGGCTTGAAGTTGAAATGCACTACTTACTGCAAATGGTGCATGAAGTTGAAAGGCACTACTTACTGCAAATGGTGGCTTGGGTGCTTTGGCTTGAAGTTGAAAGGCACTACTTATTGCAAATGGTGGCTTGGGTGCTTTGGCTTGAAGTTGAAAGGCACTCCTTACTGCAAATGGTGGTTTGGGTGCTTTGGCTTGAAGTTGAAAGGCACTACTTGCTGCAAATGGCGGCTTAGGTGCTTTGGCTTGAAGTTAAAGGCACTACTTACTGCAAATAGTGGCTTGGGTGCTTTGCTTGAAATTGAAAGGCTGAGCAGGTGCAGAAAATTCTTCCCATCAATGAAAAATAAAAGTGTTATTAGTGTTTAAAAAATGTTGAGTATCTCTCTCCTGTCAATCACGCCCTGAAAGCCACACCTTTTCCGGTGGGAGGGGGAGGGGTTATAAAACCCGGAAGTGTGGGTGTGGCTCAGTCTCTGCATGATGGGGGAGGGAGAAGTCATGACACTGTCTGAGCTGTGAATCAACTGAACACACTGAATGTCTACTGAACTGTGGGTTTAGTGTTTTGTGTGGTTTTATGGTGGTTTCACCCTGCATGAAATGGTATGAAGCTGCATTTGAATTTGGTGGCCTTGCACCCTGCTTGAAGTGGAATGAAACTGCACTTGAATTTGGCGGCCTTGCATCCTGCTTGAAGTGGTATGAAACTGCACTGAATTTGGTGGCCTTGAACCCTGCTGAAAGTGGTATGAAACTGCACTTGAATTTGGTGGCCTTGCACCCTGCTTGAAGTGGTTGGAAACTGCACTTGAATTCAGTGGCCTTGCACCCTGCTCATAGTGGTAAGAAACTGCACTTGAATTTGGTGGCCTTGCACCCTGCTTGAAATGGAATTTCAAGGATTAGCCATGAGTCAACTGCCAGCCCACCAGCCGTGAGTGAGCTGCCAGCAGATCAGGCTTGAGGGACTGAGCTGCCACCCCAAGAACCCATACCAGCACTCCAGAAAGCCCCCCCACTGGCCACCAATATTAGAATAGGTGGAGAGGTGGAATATTGTGTAGGGGGACCAGCCCTCCCGTGTGAACATAGGACCCAACAGGTCCCACTTAGTCTAGTACAACATATAATCCTCCAACATTTTCGCCACCTCCAACGGGATACTATCACTTGCCACATCTTCCCATCTCCTCCCCTTTCTGCTTTCTGCAGAGACCATTCCCTCCGTAACTCCCTGGTCAATTCGTCCCTTCCTACCCAACCTTCCTACCCAAATCACCCCCTCCCCGGGTACGTTCCGTTGCAACCGCAGGTAATGCTACACTTTTACCTCCCCCCTCGACTCCATCCAAGGACCCAATCAGTCTTTCCAGGTGAGGCAGAGGTTCACCTGCACCTCCTCCAACCTCTTCTACTGCATCCACTGTAGCGGCAGATTTTTCAAATCTTTCAGGAAATTAACTCCCTAGCCACTAATTGGGTGAGACGGGATAAGGGGAATATCTTCGGTACGCATGCAAGCTGCCTCAGAGACCTTCAGAGCTTCTCCTTTCATAAAGCTTCAGCACACAGTCTTTTAATGAATATTTTCTTTATTGTAGATATAAAACAGTAAGATTCATCCAAGGTTTTTCCGACTTGTTCCGGCAATCTTCTTCGAACTCCAGCTCATTACTTCAGATACTAGAAAACTCCTCGTGTCTCCATGCTTCACATGATCTTGACATGTGGCTTAACATGCTCGACATGTGGCTTGACATGTTCGAAGGATTAACCTTCTCCCTCTTCACTCCAAAACGAATCTAACCAACTAAACTATCACGCAAGCAGTTAAGCTGCATAAACACGCCCAAAGACACGTCATAAATCCCACCCACATTATAACGGGCAGTCTAAAATTTAAAGGAACATGCCATCCACAATGACATGCAAAACAGGCCAAATGACCACTACATACCGGCCCCTAATTGTTCCGAATACATAATGAGGCAATTACCAATAAACATTAAAAAAGTGGCCATAAAGGCTTAACATACATCAAAATCAAAATCAAAAGATCAGGGAATAGAACCCTGTAGCTCCTCGTCGGGAAATCAAACCCCGATCTCCCGCGTGCTAGGCGTGGATACTAACCACTATACTAACAAGGAAAAAATAGCATGCACTATATACAGTGGCTTGCAAAAGTTTTCATACCCCTTGAACTTTTCCACATTTTGTCACGTTACAACCACAAACGTAAATGTCTTTTATTGGGATTTTATGTGATAGACCAACACAAAGTGGTGCATAATTGTGAAGTGGAAGGAAAATTATACATGGTTTTCAAATTTTTTTACAAATAAAAAACTGAAAAGTGTGGCGTGCAAAAGTATTCAGCCTCCCTGAGTCAATACTTTGTAGAACCACCTTTCGCTGCAATTACAGCTGCAAGTCTTTTGGGGTATGTCTCTACCAGCTTTGCACATCTAGAGACTCAGAATTTTGCCCATTCCTCTTTGCAAAATAGCTCAAGCTCAGTCAGATTGGATGGAGAGCGTCTGTGAACAGCAATTTTCAAGTCTTGCCAGAGATTCTCAATTGGATTTAGGTCTGGACTTTGACTGGGACATTCTAACACATGAATATGCTTTGATCTAAACCATTCCATTGTAGCTCTGGCTGTATGTTTAGGGTCGTTGTCCTGCTGGAAGGTGAACCTCCGCCCCAGTCTCAAGTCTTTTGCAGACTCTAACAGGTTTTCTTCCAAGATTGCCCTGTATTTGGCTCCATCCATCTTCCCATCAACTCTGACCAGCTTCTCTGTCCCTGCTGAAGAAAAGCATCCCCACAGCATGATGCTGCCACCACCGTGTTTTACAGTGGGGATGGTGTGTTCAGGGTGAT
Organism: Amblyraja radiata; assembly: GCF_010909765.2. Lineage (NCBI taxonomy): Eukaryota > Metazoa > Chordata > Chondrichthyes > Rajiformes > Rajidae > Amblyraja > Amblyraja radiata. The sequence goes on along the minus strand of NC_045959.1, from coordinate 19,676,536 downwards.
GTGCAGTGTTAGTTTTCCGCCACACATAGCGTTTTGCATTTAGGCCAAAAACTTCAATTTTGGTCTCATCTGACCAGAGCACCTTCCTCCACATGTTTGCTGTGTCCCCCACATGGCTTGTGGCAAACTGCAAACGGGACTTCTTATGGCTTTTTTTCAGCAATGGCTTTCTTCTTGCCACTTTTCCATAAAGGCCCGATCTGTGGAGTGCATGACTAATAGTTGTCCTGTGGACAGATTCTCCCACCTGCGCTGTGGATCTCTGCAGCTCCTCCAGAGTTACCATGGCTGCTTCTCTGATCAATGCTCTCCTTGCCCGGCCTGTCAGTTTAGGTGGACGACCATGTCTTGGTAGGTTTGCAGTTGTGCCATACTCTTTCCATTTTCGGATGATGGATTGAACAGTGCTCCGTGAGATGTTCAAAGCTTGGGATATTTTTTTATAACCTAACCCTGCTTTAAACTTCTCCACAACTTTATCCCTGACCTGTCTGGTGTGTTCCTTGGGCTTCATGATGCTGTTTGTTCACTAATGTTCTCTAACAAACCTCTGAGGCCTTCACAGAACAGCTGTATTTATACTGAGATTAGATTACACACAAGTGGACTCTATTTACTAATTAGGTGACTTTTGAAGGCAATTGGTTGCACTGGATTTTATTTAGGGGTATCAGAGTAAAGGGGGCTGAATACTTTTGCACGCCACACTTTTCAGTTTTTTATTTGTAAAATAATTTGAAAACCATGTATCATTTTCCTTCCACTTCACAATTATGCGCCACTTTGTGTTGGTCTATCACATAAAATCCCAATAAAATACATTTACGTTTGTGGTTGTAACGTGACAAAATGTGGAAAAGTTCAAGGGGTATGAATACTTTTGCAAGCCACTGTATCTGCAATCACAATTCTTTATCGACTCTTCCATCTTCGCTTTGTTTTTTGTTTTCAGTCGCACCATACGCATCAAACCCTGAACATCAGGCATGATTTCTAGTATTCTTCCCATTAACCAAGAACCTCGAGATGCTGTAGAGTCAGCCACCAACACAATGTCGCCTGGAACAAAGTTCCTTTTAATCCTTAGCCATCGTTGTCGTTCTTGGATTAAAGGCAAATACTCTTGTATCCATCTCCTCCAAAAAAGATTTGCCATATATTGTACTTGCTTCCATCTACGTTTCATATACAAATCCTTTTTTACAAAAAGCCCAGGTGGAAGTGTTGGATTTGTTTTCAGCAGAAGAATATGATTTGGTGTGAGTACTTCCAGGTCATTAGGATCATCAGAACTTTTCGTAATAGGTCGATCGTTTAAAATCGCCTCAACTTCACAAAACAGAGTTCGTAACACTTCATCATCCAAAATTTGTTGTCTAAGAACGGAGCGCAGCACATTTCGTACTATACGAATTAATCGTTCCCAAATACCGCCATGATGGGAACCCATTGGAGGATTAAAGTTCCATTTTATGCCTTGTTGAAGCATAGTATATTGGATTTTATCTTGATTTAAGTCTTTGAGTGCCTTTTTTAGTTCCCTATCCGCTCCAACGAAATTTGAACCATTATCCGATCTTAACGAAGTAACTTGACCCCGTCGACAAATAAGTCTCCTTAATGCTTGAATACATGAGTCCGTGTCGAGTGTAGATGCAACTACAAGATGTACCGCTCTACTTGCCATACAAGTGAAGATCACACCATATCTTTTCACAAGGCTACGTCCTCTCTTAACCTCCATAGGACCAAAATAATCCACCCCCACATCCGTGAATGGAGGTTTGTCTGGAGTGATCCTCTCCACAGGCAAGTCTGCCATCTTCTGTATACCAAGTTTCCCACGCTCTCGCGTGCATATGATGCAATTTTTTATTATCTTTCTTGCTGCTGAATTAGCCTTGGTAACCCAATATTTTTTACGAAGTTGGGATAGCATGTAATTTCTTCCTCCATGCCCAATTTGTTCATGAATATGCCGTAATAATAATGTCGTTATGTAAAAGTCTTTAGCGAGAATGATAGGACGTTTCATTTCTTCAGGCATTGCCAATCTGTTTAGGCGTCCACCCATCCGCAGAAGATCTCCTTCCCAAATTGGGTCGAGCTTATACAATTGACTACTTCTTTTTACCCCCTCTCCTCCAGCTTGCAATGTTAATATCTCTTCTTTGTATTTCTGTCTTTGACAGAAATAAATGATCGCATTTTCTGCTTTGAGGAGATCATCAAGAAGCTATGTGAAGCTTCAAAAACTTGCATCTGGACTTTGATCTCCTTTTCCCTTTCCTCAGGATTCTCCTCCAAGATAATTTCTGTTATTTGTTTCTTTTCCCGAATCTTCATCAACAATCTTGTTTTTATTTTAAGAAACCAGGCTACCGATGTTATCAATTTATTCCATGATGAAAAGTGGGTAATTAAATTATTCACGGTGTCATATGAGTTTTTTTCAATCACATTCACCGAAATGTTTTGTTTAATTTCCGGATCTGTTGTAGAGATTTCAAATCCGAGTTCAAGCTTTGGCCATTCTCTACTTGGCTTACTAAGAAACGTTGGCCCATTGATCCATCTCTTGTCATTAAGAAAGCAATTTGCTGTTTGTCCCCTAGAGGCTTCATCCGCAGGATTTTCCTTTGTATTAACATATCTCCATTGAGAAACATTAGTAGCTCCTAGTACAAAGGAAACTCTATTTGCAACAAATGTCATAAAACATTTGTTTTCATTGTTAATGTATTTCAAAACTGTAGTGCTATCGGTCCAGAAGGTAGATTCTTCCAGTTGAAATTGCAGTTCCTTTCTCAGCATTATGTCAATTTTAACAGCTAAGACTGCTGCTGTAAGTTCCATTCTGGGAATCGTCATTTGCTTTAATGGCGCTACTCTGGCTTTTCCCCATTAAGAATGCAACATGCACTCTTTTGTTTACATTTTGTAGTCTTAAGTATGAAACAGTCCCATAACCACTTTTGCTGGCATCCGAAAAGTGATGCAGTTGTGCATTTCCGATTTTACCAAAGGTTTTAGGCTTTATACACCGATCTACCTTAAACTTTGACATTTTGTGGAGGTCTTTTAACCATTCTGTCCAACTGTGCGAGGATGTTTGAGTTATACTCTCATCCCAACCAAGTTTTTCTCTACACAGATTCTGTAAAATTAACTTGGCTAGCCGTGTAAATGGTGCAAGAAATCCCAAAGGATCGTATACTGAACCAATCACAGATAAGATACCCCTTCTTGTGCATGGTCGTTCCTGAATCGACAATTTAAACTTAAACACATCCGTTTCCACGCACCAGTGCAGTCCCAGTGCCCTTTCCATTGGCAAGTTGTCTTTGTCTAAATCCAACTCCTTGGTTTCTTCCGCTCTGTCATCTGGTGGAATGCTTTCCAAAACAGCACGACTGTTGCTGACCCACTTGGTAAGTACAAATCCTCCCTTATTGCAGAGAGAGGTTAGGTGTTTCACCATTTGAATGGCCTCTAACTCAGTAGATATGGATTTTAGGCAATCGTCCACGTAAAAATTATTTATCAAAGTGGAAATTACCTCCTCTGGGAAATAATCTTTATTATCCTCTGCGGTTTTCCTTAAAGCGAAATTCGCACAACTTGGAGATGACACTGCTCCGAAAAGATGTACTTTCATTTGGTAATCAACAGGTCTTGTTGCACATCCCCTTCAGGCCACCATAAGAATCGCAGATAATCAATATGTTTACCAGTTACTTTCACTTGATGAAACATTGATCTGATATCAGCCATCAAAGCTATCGGTTCTTGCCTGAGAACTCCAATGAGCGAGTTAGTAAGGTCTGGACCTTGCAGTAGTTCACTGTTAAGCGATGTCCCTTTAAAGACTGCCGCGCAGTCAAATACCACCCTCAATGTCCCTTTCTTCGAGTGGTACACCCCATGGTGCGGAATATACCAGATCTCTCCATCATCTCGATATAGTTGATTCGTTGGTATCCTTTCGGCATAATCATTATTAATCATATTCTGTAAGAAGGATGTATATTCCTCTTAAAATTTCGTGTTCTTAACAAACTTACGTTTCAAACCTTGAATACGCTGTTCAGCCATATAACGATTATTCGGTAAATTATCACTTTCTTGCTTGAAAGGTAAACCCAAACAATAATGTCCATTTTTCATCTTAACTGAATGGTTCATAATATCTAAGAATTTTAATTCTTCTCTAGACATTTCTTCATATTCCTGGCTGGTACTTTCATTGAAGTCATGGTTATGTTGCTTCATTAACAGCTTTTCCAATTTACCTGTAGATATTTGGTTAACAGCAACAGCACGGCAATTCATTTTGCTGGTGCTTTCCTTATTCTTACACAAGGAGCCATAGATAACCCTTCCTAGTAGGGTCTTCATAGCATACGGTCCATCCCCTTGGCTCCTAATTATCTGTACAGGTTCTAATGCTCTCAGAGCATTCGTTCCAATAAGTAAGTCAATATCAGAATTTATCTTTGATATTTTGACATCTTTCAGGTAAGGCCATTGCTGTAAGTCTTCACATCTGGGTACATTTTGACGACCAACAGGCATTGTTTCATGTGTGAAAACCTCTGAAATTGGAATAAAATTATCTTCATCCAAACTGGATATCTCCATATTTGTTATATAATAACTATGGTAATCCTTTTCTTTATTCATGGTACGCATTTGAATTTTAACTTTCTCTCCAGTAATGTCCAACCTTCTCATCAAATTCTCTGTGCAAAAAGTAGCTGAACTTCCATGATCCAGAAAAGCATATGTTTGCAACACTACATTAGTTTCCCTATTTCTCACTTGTACTGGTGAAATAGAGAAAATGCATGCTTTCTCTCCGGCCCCAATATGTGCAGTTACTTGAGGCGAGGTGATAGCATTAACATCCGCTGACTCCTTTTTCTGCTCAGTAAGATCTGGCTCTTTCTTTACAGTATGAAGCACATCAGGATGATTCTGCTTACATTTGTCACAAATTATTGGGCACTTACAGTCTTTTACCATGTGCCCCTTCTTTAAACATCCATAGCAGATTCCATTCCTTTTTAAAAAGTCCATCTTTTTTTCATATTTCTAGTCTTTAAATTTACGACACCATCTTATGGTGTGACCTACTTCATCACAAAATGGACAAAATTCGTTCTTTCTGGTCGGTGCATCCTCTTTGGCACCACCCAACACCTTCTCAGGTATTATATTGGTAGCAAAATTGCTTTTCTTAGGCCCTGTCTTTTGTTTAGTTTTGACATAGGTAGAACCCTTATAAATTGCAAGTGGCTTGGCTTCTTCAATAATCCCGTTGCATGAATCTGACATGTACCGTACTTCTCTTTCTAAAAATTCCACCAGATCTGGTAGTCTGGCTACTTGTTTGCTCTTATCTCGCAATTTACCAGCCCTGTCTCTCCACTTTTCTCTCATTCTTCTGGGCAACTTGTTAATGATGATTCTCATATTACTTGAAAGATTAATTTCCTCCATGTAGCCAAGATTTTTCATCGAGCTGCAACATCTTCTCAGAAATATTGCATATTCACTCAATTTATCCACATCTTCTGGCTTGATTTCTTTCCAAGCATGGGCCTTTTCAATGTATGCATTTGCAATCCTTTGTTCATCACCAAAACGTTCCTTTAGTAATCTTCTCGTCTTATTATAGCCCTGGTTGCCTGGCTCCATCTGACAACTTTCCACAAGCACCTTCACACTTCCTTTTGTGTACTTCACCAGAAATCGTAAGCGCTCCTTTTCATCCTTAACTTTCGTCTCTAATACCTTTTCTATGGCTCTTACGAAAGTTTCATACCCCAAAGGATCTCCACCATACGTAGGAATTTCAACTGGTGGCAGAATGAGAGAGGTATTTTGTCGAGCTATAATCTCGTTGAATTCAGATTGCTTATTCAACAGTGCCAATAGACCAACCTGATTCCCTTCTCCTTGGTCCACTGGTCCATCTCGAGTTTGTACGGATGTTCCCATACAAGATACAAGATACAAGATACAAGATAGATTTATTCATCACATGTGCCAGATGACACAGTGAAATGAAATTCCCATACAGCCATACAATAAAAATAAGGGACACAACACACTATAGAGTTTGACATAAAACATCCGCACACAGCAGAATCAGAGTTTCCCACTGTGTGGGAGGCACCAAAGTCAGTCTCTTCCTCCATTGTTCCCCGTGGTCAGGGCCTCCCCGTGCCCTCCGCAGTTGCCGCTACGGGCGGCCCGATGTTCAGGACCGCTCGCCGGGGTGTTGTAAGTCCGACGTCGGGGCTGCGGGACGTCCTCAGCGGCGTGGACACCAGAGTCGGCCCCCTCCTACCGGAGTCGGCGGCTTCCAAAGTCCGCAGGCCGCGCCGGGTGGATACTGCTGCTGGAGACCCTCTGCAAGGCGCCCCAGGACTGCGCGATGACGGTCAGCGCTTCCCGCGTTGGAAGCTCTCCGCACCAGAGCTCCACGATGTTGGAGCAGCGGCTCAACGCTTCGGAGCTCCAAACGGCGACCCAGGTAGGCATCGCCCGCTCTGCGGTGACTCCAGCGCTGCGCCGCCGCTGTAGCAATGCTGGTCCGGTTCCCGGTCCCCGGCAGGAAAGGCCGCTCCGATCCAGCTGGTAGGCCACGAGGTGGGGGGCGAGGACGCGACTCAGAGAAATAGTCGCATCCCCGCCCGGAAGAGACTGGGAAACGGTTTCCCCCTTACCCTGCCCCCCTCCCCCACATAGAAAAGTTAAAGTTTCCCCCAACACAAGACTTTAGACTAACTAAAAATAATAAAAAATATAGAAATAACAGACAGGCTGTAGGTAGAGGCTGCTGCCAGTGGCCTAGTTTCGGTCTAGCACCCATTTGCTGAGCTGAAGGTTCACTCAACCTATTTAGGTTTTCCAATCCAAGGTATTCTGTGGACTTTGACCGTGGAATCGATCCAACTGCCAATTCACTCTGAGCAGTTTTGGCTCTCTGTCTAGAGCTCATCGTCTTTGACGATCTAGAGCTGCATCTAGACCCTTCACTTTCCAGTATGTCCTTTCTGGCTTTAGCCACCTTCAACTTTGTATCTAATTCCAGTTGTTCCTAACATCGCGCCATCTCTTCTTGCTGTCGGGCCATCTGTTGCATCATCTCTTCTTGCTGTAGGGCCATCTCATGTTTTTTCTTCATAGCATCCGCTTCTATTGAGAGCGTTGCTAACTCAGCCTTGGCTCCCAAACGAGCAGAAGCCCTCGAAACCGAACTGGCTGAGCTACCAGATTTACAGCCTGATCTTCGTGAAGACACATTTGAGATACTATCTCCCGGTTGTATTTCATCACCTTCTTCTTCATGCTTAGCATCTTCTTTTCTGCTACATTTACTTTTGTCAACTTGCTCTAACCATGCTTCTGCAGCATCGTTGGATTCATCATCATACTCCGTATTTTCGGAATCCCACTTATAATGTCTTTCACGTTCCTCTTGAGAACGCTCTGCTTCCAGCAGTGTGTCCTGCTTCTCTTTCAGCTCCTGGTTAAGGCTACTTATCAGGCCTAATTTCTCCTCCACCTTGTCCTGGTTCTCATCTGATTCCATGAGTATCTTCACACTTTCAAACAGCCTTCTAATCCTCTACCCCAACTTGTTCCTATCCAATTCAGCCTCCTTGAGAACATGACTTCGACCTTTCTCAGTGAGTTTAACTTGTCTGGCTGGTCTTTCTTCACCACCATGTGCTCCTTCAAGCACCAAGGTATCTCGTCGTCTAAATTCATCTTCCATTCCGGCACTTTGTTGCTTTGCACTTCCAGCTACTAAGCTCGTCACTTGTGACATAATTTCAGATAACCACTTCTCTACATTTTTCTTGAACCCATTGAATATCTTCTTCGTGTATTCATCCCACTGGGTATGACGTCTGCGTTCTTCCCAAGACAGCACTGAACACAGCAGTACATTCTGTTTCTTGCCAACCTCCTGGTAGAGGTTCCATAGTTGGCTCGTATACGATTTCACCTCGATAACGTTCTGTTCTGATTCCATTCGTTTTTTCTGTGTATCAATTACTCTGGTAACCTGCAACCATAATTCATTTCTCTCTTTCTCGGTTTCCCTCAGACAGGCAGCAAGTGAAATATCTGTTTCTTCAAGTTGTCTGGGTCTTTCTTCACCACCACGTGGCTCTTCTGGCATAGCTCTGCCCTCATCTTCATCTTTAGTCATGATTTAAAAAAGGTCTTGGCAGATTGCCAAGTCTTTAAATTAGTCGAAAAAGTCTGCTTCTAAGTGACTTTGTTATTATCAACAATTTCTTCCAAAACTAAAACATACCGATAATGTAGAGAACCTCTCTCTAATTCCAGGTGCAAAATAAATGATGCTAATTCAAATGGAATGCGCCTTATCACAAGAGATTCAAAACAATCCAAGGTCGGTCTGCCTTTCCCAGACACGCTGGAGAAAACAGCTTCTTGAGCTCTGTAACAGAATTCTTTTAATTAAAACCGTGATTTTAATTCAAAAGGTAATAATCGATTCGTACTCACAAATCCAGTGATACGTCTTCAGATACATTCCGATGCTGATGATAGACCTCAAGGCTCTTCCTGGCCGAGATCTTCTTCAGTTCCACGACTGGAACCAATCTTCTTTGGCTATGCCTCTATGAGGCCTTAGCCTGGTCATCCTGCTCTGGCTGCGCCTCTCCGAGGTCTTAGCCTTTGCACTTCGATCTTTTGTCCCTATCTCAGGGACTGGTATTTACCCCCGCCGGAGGTTCGCTTCTACTTATCTTCTGTCCCACTCTCTGGGACTGGCAATTACCCCCCTGACGGAGGTATCCTTCGGCTTATTGTAGCGGCAGATTTTTCAAATCTTTCAGGAAATTAATTCCCTAGCCACTAATTGGGTGAGACGGGATAAGGGGAATATCTTCGGTACGCATGCAAGCTGCCTCAGAGACCTTCAGAGCTTCTCCTTTCATAAAGCTTCAGCACACAGTCTTTTAATGAATATTTTCTTTATTGTAGATATAAAATAGTAAGATACATCCAAGGTTTTTCCGACTTGTTCCAGCAATCTTCTTCGAACTCCAGCTCATTACTTCAGATACTAGAAAACTCCTCGTGTCTCCATGCTTCACATGATCTTGACATGTGGCTCGACATGCTCGACATGTGGCTTGACATGTTCGAAGGATTAACCTTCTCCCTCTTCACTCCAAAACGAATCTAACCAACTAAACTACCACGCAAGCAGTTAAGCTGCATAAACACGCCCAAAGACACGTCATAAATCCCACCCACATTATAACGGGCAGTCTAAAATTTAAAGGAACATGCCATCCACAATGACATGCAAAACAGGCCAAATGGCCACTACATCCACTGTTCCAGGTGTCAACTTCTCTACATCGGCGAGACCAAGTGCAGGCTCGGCGATCGCTTCTCCCAACATCCCCACTCAGTTCGTACAAACCAACCTGATCTCCCGGTTGCTCAGCACTTCAACTCCCCCTCCCATTACCAATCTAACCTCTATGTCCTGGGCTTCCTCCATTGCCCGAGTGAGGCCCAGCACAAATTTGAGGAACAGCACCTCATATTTTGCTTGGGTAGTTTACACTCCAGCAGTATGATCATTGACTTCTCTAGCCCTAGCTTTCTCACTCCTTCTCCTCCCCTTCCCAGCTCTCCCACAAAGCCTACTATCTCCACCTCTTCCTTTCTTTTTCCCGCCCTCCCCCCGACATCAGACTGAAGAAGGGTCTCGACCCGAAATGCCGCCTATTCCTTCTCTCCACAGATGCTGCCTCACCCGCTGAGTTTCTCCAGCATATATTGTCCACCCAGCATTGTACTGAAAATTCCTTTTAGATAAAGTGGGATGCTGGCCAATATTTGCCCATTTGATCTTTCCGTAATTGTGGAGGCCACAATTGGGGATGAAAGTACTTGACAAAAATGAAGCGGCATTTTTACAGCCCAGGTAGAATGTGGTAGCTGCTGACCATATGGAGCGGCTGAGACAAATGGGTGAGAGAAGTTTGTGTGGAATATGTTTACCCTCAGTACATGTAATTTGCTACTGTACTGTCAATTCTATCCAATTTTACATAATATTTCATTTGGTGTGGATTGTATCAAATTCTGAATCTGAAAAGAAATAATGAGTGATTATATATGTTTATATATTTTTTCAATCAGGTGCACATAGTTCCAATGCTTCTTCTCCCTGCTCTTATTCTGAACCTAGTTCTATCATGGATATTGTTTCAGATCTTCCTCTCATCGTTACCCCAAACAAAGCTGAGGAACTTCTTTCCATGTGTTCAAGAAGGAACTGCAGATGCTGGAAAATCAAAGGTACACAAAAATGCTGGAGAAACTCAGCGGGTGCAGCAGCATCTATGGAGCGAAAGAAATAGGTAACTTTTCGGGCCGAAACCCTTCTTCAGACTGAAGAAGGGTTTCGGCCCGAAACGTTACCTATTTCCTTCGCTCCATAGATGCTGCTGCACCCGCTGAGTTTCTCCAGCATTTTTGTGTACCTTCGAACTTCTTCCCATGTTGGACTAACAACATGCCAGGGCTGCTTCTGGAACCTTATGGAGCAAACCTACATATGTGAGCACCATAACTTCACTTTATTTTAAGAAGGTGATAATTTGCAGCACATGTTTCATTTCCAGTTTATGGTAGAGAAATGTCACCATCTCACCACTCTCTAGTGAGGAAGTAACAAGCTAATTAGTCTTACACTAAGTGGATAGAATCTTTCCCTATACACACTTTAATTTTTTTGTGTTATCATCTTTAGTTGTGCCCTCTGATTGACCAATGAAAACCATTTTTCTTGCTGTATTGTTCATCACGGACAATCAAAGGCATAGTTTTATGTTTAGCATTATCAATATGCACAGGCATTGATACTTTAATAGCAGATGTTTGAAAAGATAATGTACATGTACATGGATTAACCAACTTTCCCTGAAGGAACACAACCCAATCTACACGGCTTAAGTTGACCTCATTACAATCATTTATGTGCAATCTGCTTTTTGTTTGCTTTCTGCTCCATAAATTAGAACAAACTATCAGGGGTCGCACAGATCCCAAACTCCACTCATGGCACTATAAAAAACAAATATTAAAGAGCATAGCTTTAAGGTGAGATGGGGCAAAGTTTAAAGGAGATTAGACTAAGTGGTACCTGTTGGGTCCTTGTCACACGGGAGGCCTGGTCCCCCAATGCAACCCGTTCCCCCAACACAATATTGCACCACTCATGCATAGCCCCCAACTGTGCAGGCAGTGTTCGTCACTGTGGGCACCATGACTTTCGATGAGCTGAAGGAGAAGATCTCCTCCAAGAAGGCCGTGAGGGTGAGTTATCGCAACGGCGGCAGTGGAGGAGATGGACCCGGGAGGAGTGGGAAGACGGGACCACCATTGCCACAGAGGGTGGGCGGGGGAGAGGGGTAAGTGATGAGGGAGAGAGAGACAGGACCAGGGCCTCCACTAGGCCTCCACTGAACCCCCCGCAGCCGCTGCCGGTGGTGGGGGAGACGATAGACAAGTTGCTGTGCGGAAGGGAGAAAGGAGTTTGTGAGTGAGGCGGGACAGGCTGCCATCAGTGTGGCAGGACTGGGCGTCGCCATCCCAGCCGTAGCATTGACTGACAGAAAAAGAGACCAATCTGTGTGGCGCTGACTGAAGTAATCTGTGCACACGCATTTGTCAAGTTTTTTAAGCCTTGATAACATTTACAATATACCACCGATCGGAACGAAACTTGTTGCACTCACAGCACAGGAGATTGGTGAGTTGGTTGCCACAAAAATCGTAGCGCTATCCCGTACTGTTTTGGGGCAAATAGAAATACTCAATAACCGGAGGGGGTGGTGAGTCGGGGAGGGGGTGGTGTGGGGATGATGTGGGGGAGGGGGGCTGGTGTGGGGAAGGGGTTGGTGTGGGGGAGGGGTGTGCAGAAGGCGATGTGTGTAGGAGGCGGTTGTGGGGAGGGTGTGTGTGGGGGAGGGGTTGTGTGAGGGAGCGGTTGTGGGGGAGGGGGAGGTGTGGGGGGAGGGGGTGGAGTGTGTGGGGGGAGGGGGTGGTGTGGGGGGAGGGGGTGGTGTGGGGGGAGGGGGTGGGGTGGGGGGAGGGGTGGTGTGGGTGGTGGGGGGTTGTGGGGGAGGGGGTGGTGTGGGTGGGAGGGGTGGTGTGGGGGGGAGGGACTCCACTCAGCAGCCACTGGTCGTGTCACCACACAGCACTTCCCGACTCTACACAGCGGCTTTCTCGACTCGGGTGCTTGAAGGGGCGTTACCCTAATGGTGAATGACGGGCGAGAAGACCAGTCAGCTGATCTCATGATTTTTTAAACCTTCATAAATTTTCTAATATTTCACCGATCGGAACAAAACTTGATGGCTTGGAGCAGAGGAGAACGGTGAGTAAGGTGGCAAAAAATCCTAGCAATATAGGGTAGCATTTTTGCGCCAATTTAAATACAATGCAAACCGGAAGTGGTCAAGGGGATAGGTTTAGTAATACTATAGATAGATAAGATTGGATGGATGGATGGATGGATGGATGGATGGATGGATGGATGGATGGATGGATGGATGGATGGATGGATGGATAGTTAGATCTATGTATGAGTGGTGGAATATTGCTTGGGGGAAAGGGACACAATGGGTCCCACTTGGTCTAGTATCTATCTATCTATCTATCTATCTATCTATCTATCTATCTATCTATCTATCTACTTGCGATTTTAAAAATTTGTGCACAAACGGTACCATATATTGCTAGGATTCGTTCGCCACCTTACCGTTCTCCTCTGCTCCAAGTGCACCAAGTTTTGTTCCGATCGGTGGAATATTGCAAAAGCTATGAAGGTTTAAAAAATCGTGAGATCAGCAGATTGGTCTTTTCGCCTGTCAGTCACCATGAAGGTAACGCCCCTTCCGGCACCCGCTGTCAATCATCGGGGCGAGGAGAATAAATCTCAGAGGCGGGGCTGAGTCCACGAACCATGCTGATTGAGTCCACAAGCCGTGCGGGGAGTGAGCAGCCGTGCGGGGAGTGAGCAGCGTGCGTGGAGTGAGCAGAGTGTGGGCAGAGAGCAGTGTGCGGGCTGCTTCTGCAGCGACCAGCACCACAAGCCGGGAGCTGTTAAGTTGAACCGGAAGCCTCTGAGTGAAGTCGGAGTGGGACCTGGAGCTGCTGCGTGAGGCCGAAAGCTGAAGGTACGGGGTGAGCAGAGTGCGGGATGAGCAGAGTGTGAGCTGCGTCTGCTGCAACTACCCCCCCTTCCCTCTCTCCCCCACACACACACCTTCCCCCACCCCCCTTCCCCCACCCCACACACCCCGTCCCCCACACTCCCCCCTTCCCCACACCACTCCTTCCCCCACACCCCCCCACCCCTCACCTCCCCGTCTTCCTCCACCCTCCCTTCCCCCACATCCCCCCTGGAGAAAAAAACGATGGGCGACCTTCCGGGTCAGGATCTTTCTTCAGACTGGCCTAAACATCTCTCATCCTTTATCTCCAGAGATTTAGCCTGACCCATTGAGTTACTCCAACACTTTGTGTCTATCTTTGGTATATACCAGCATCCGCAGGACTTTGTTTCTTCATCTATATTACTAAAAGTCTGATCTTGACCGCTTTTGGCCCACTGTGGTGCGATTTCCGAGAGAACGGCCGTAATTTTGGCCACCTCGCTCAGAGCCCCCCCCCCCCCCCCCCTCCGCCTTCCGGGACTGGAGGATTTTTCTCATCGATGAAAAATCAGATGTTTTTTTAAAATTCCCCATTCTCTCTGCTGCCCCCGCTGGCGGCAAGTGGGAGGGTCTATAAAACCCGGAAGTGTCGTCCCTCACTCAGTCTCTACCAGACCCAGGAAGCGAGAGGGTCACGGCTCTCTGAGCTGCGAATAACACTGAACGCACGTCTACTCCACGGTGAGTCCCCTCGATGCAGCTGTAAGGTGGCTGCTGCCCAATTGTTTGCCTCGCCTTTTTAAAAGGTTTAAAAGTTTGTGTTCACAAAATGAATTTTGGTTTTCGGGTGGCTGCTGCCCAATTGTTTGCCTCCCCTTTTTAACAAGTTTGTGTTCACAAAATGAATTTTGGTTGTTGGGCGGCTGCTGCCCAATTGTTTGCCTCGCCTTTTTTAAAAAGCTTGTGTTCACAAAATGAATTTTGGTTGTCGGGTGGCTGCAGCCAAATTGTTTGCCTTGGCTTGGCTTTTAAAATTGTTGCAACATTTGGCTGCCTGCCCAAGAATCCATTCGGCCCACAATGTCAATACTAGCCCTCTAGCGCGACAGAAAGCCCCCCCCCCCCCCCACTGGCGAGCAATATTGGAATTGGTGGAGAGGTGGAATATTGCGTTGGTGATCAGCCCTCCCGTGTGATGCTGGGACCCAACGGGTCCCACTTTGTCTAGTTTCATTTACATCTTTCCTGAGCGATTCTTGCACAATCTTTACGAAATATTCTAAAATTAACAAGCACTTTCTTTTAACCACCACTATTAGCTGTACATTCATGAAAGAATTGCATTAAATCCAAAGTAACACAAATCATGGATGAAATATTTATCACAACTTTCATTTAGTAATTTTAAGCTATTTTAATGATCTCAATTTTCATACATATGAAGAATGCAGAGAAAAATATATTGTTTTATGACCTGCAGTGTTAGCTCAATAACATTGGAGTTGTCATTCAAACAATCTGCACTTCATATTTGTGAGATAATAAATAAGGTGCACCAATGGGGAACATTCAGAACTTAAATTTATTATTCTATGTGTTGCTTAACCAAAAACATTAGCTATGCTTCAAAGATGATTCACTATTTGTGATTAATTGCTTTAATACATTTTCTTTCTTTGACCTTGTATTTCCTTTGGTCTTTACAGAACTCCGTTGGCAATTGATTTCCTTCCTCCTCATGATAGTATGCTTTCGACTCCAGGCAACAAAGGAAACTACTCTCCCTTCTCCTAATCAACTCTCATCATCTTTCATAATTTCCACTGCACCCCGTGTAGTTTACCAAATGGATCGTTGCAATCAGTTTGGTGGGGTGCCTCAGCACAGCCATAATGTGCCTGAAGTATTTATGGATAAATTATGGAACAATCTGCCAGTTTCAACAGGCCCCTTCCTTTCACTCTTTCTCCCTTTACACCCCACTTCTCTTTCCCATTTATCTCTGCTGCCGTTCTTCTTCTTTCCTACCTTCCTACACCAATCCCTTCTCCTGCCCCTCCTCCCTCTCCCTCTTCATCTCTCCCCCTCTTCATCCCTTCCCTTCCCCTGCCTCTTCTCCATCCCTCCTCATTCCCTCTTCCTTTTCTAACCACACTCTCTCTTTCTCCCCATCTCCCCTCCTCCTCCCCCACTTCCCCCGTCTCTTCTCTCCTCCTCCACTCCCCTTCAAATTGTCTTCCTTTTGGTCTCTCTTCATTCTCTCCATCCTTTTCCCCACCAACCTCATCCCTGCCTCCCCTTCTCAGCCCATCTCTCACTTTCTGACTTTTTTTCTGAGACTTTCATCTAATTGACTACTTCCACCCTACCTCTCTCTCTCACCACCTCTCTCCTTCTCACTTTCATTTCCCCAATTTCCTCTCTGCCTGCCTTTCGCTGTCTCTCCTATCTCTCTCCCTGCCTCACACTCTCCTCTTGTTCCAGGCATACGCGGGGCACCGTCTCCCAACTCTTTCTCCATTAAACCATTGAGGTTGCCTCCTGCACCTGTGAAGAACTCATTGATTTCACCATTAACTTCCACCCAGGCCTGAAATTCACCTGGACTATCTCTGACACCTCTCTCCCCTTTCTTGATCTCTTTGTCTACATCATGAGGAACAGACTATCAACTGACATCTACTGCAAACCTATTGACTCACACAGTTATCTACACCTGCTTCTTGCAAAGGCGCTTTCCCCTACTCTCAATTCCTCTGTCACCGTCGCATAGACTCCCAAGATGAGGCTTTCCTTTCTAGCGCATCTGAGCTGTCCTCTTTCTTTACCAAACATGTTTGTCATAGATAGATCCCACGCCTGTGTCGCCTCTGTGTAAGATCATTAAGGTTTGGACACGCTAGATGCAGGAGACATCTTCCCGATGTTGGGGGAATCCAGAACCTGGGGCCGCAGTTTAAGAATAAGGGGTAGGCCATTTAGAACTGAGATGAGGAAAAGAATATTCACCCAGAGAGTTGTGAATTTGTAGAATTCTCTGCATCAGAAGGCCGATTCATTGGATGCATTCAAAAGAGAGTTAGATAGAGCTCTTAGGGCTAGCAGAATCAAGGGGTATAAGGAGAAGGCAGGAACGGGTACTGATTGTGGATGATCAGCCATGATCACATTGAATGGTGGTATAGTATAGGTAGATGGCAGGAGAATTTGGATGTGGAAGTGAGGGGCGGGATGATAGTTGATGAGGATTTGAGTGTGAAAATGGGATTAGTGTAGGTGCATGCTTGACGAACCGCATAGAAATGAGGTAGTTGCGGCTGGGACTATTTCAACGTTTAAGAAACAGTTGGATAGGTACATGGATAGGACAGGTTTGGAGGGATATGGACCAAGCGCAGGTAGCTGGGACATGTTGGCCGGTGTGGGCAAGTTGGGCTGAAGGGCCTGTTTCCACACTGTATCACTCTATGACTCTATGACTCTACAGTAAATGATGGGCTGAAATGCCAGATTCTGTAAAGCTCTATGACTAATTGGCAAGGCTATATAAGTACAGCGGACTGACAGAGTTAATGACATAAGCAAATACGATAGTGGCATTTAAGAGGCTTTTTAGATGGGCCGAGGGGTGGGGTAGCTCTGTTGGTGAGGGATGAAATTCAGTCCCTTACAATGGGTGACATTGAAACAGGAGATGTGGATTCAGTATGGATAGAACTAAGGAATTGTAAGGGTAAAAAGACCCTAATGGGATTTATCTACAGGTCCACAAAGAGTGGCCTGAATACAGGGTGCAAGTTGAATCAAGAGTTAAAATTGGCATGTCGTAAACGTAATGCTACGGTGGTTATGGGAGATTTCAACATGCAGATAGACTGGCAAAATCAGATTGGTACTGGACCCCAAGAAAGGGAGTTTGTGGAATGCCTCCTTGATGGATTCTTAGAGCAGCTTGTACTGGAGCCTACCAGGGAGAAGGCAATTCTGGATTTAGTGTTGTGCAATAAACTAAATTTGATAAAGGGAACTTGTGGTAAAGGAGCCATTAGGAGGAAATGACCATAACATGATATAAGTTTTAATCTGCAATGTGAGAGGGAGAAGGATGTAGATTGATGATGCATGTGAACCAATCACACATAAGCCAGCATCACTAACCCCACCCCACTATAACACCTATACTAACATCCGTTCCCGGCACTGCCCGTCTGAGCAGCTGGGATGTACTGACAACCTGTTGTCCTCAACGCTGTTAAGTTTTGGTGCTGATTAAAGATGTGTTTAAATCAAACACAATCTCTGGTGCCTGTTTACAAAGGGTAAATCGGAGGTGTCCGTATTACAGTTGAACAAAGGGGACTATGGAGCCATGAGGGAGGAGCTGGCCAAAGTTGACTGGAAAGATACCCAAACAAGAATCGCAGTGGAGCAACAATGGCAGGTATTTCTGGGAATAATACAGAAGGTGCAGGATCGGTTCAGTCCAAAGAGGAAGAAAGATTCCAAGGGGTGTAAGGGGCGACCGTGGCTGACAAGGGAAGTCAGGGTCAGTATAAAAATAAAGGAGAGGATGTATAACATAGCAAAGATGAGCGGGAAGCCAGAGGATTGAGCAACTTTTAAAGAGTAACAGAAGATAACTAAAAAGGCAATACGGGGAGAAAAGATGAGGTACGAAGGTAAGCTAGCCAAGAATATAAAGGAGGATAGTAAAAGCTTCTTTAGGTAGGTGAAGAGGAAAAAATTAGTTAAGACCAAAGTTAGACTCCTGATGACTGAAACAGGTGAATTTATTATGGGGGACAAGGAAATGTCAGATGAGTTGAACAGGTACTTTGGATCCGTCTTCACTAAGGAGGACACAAAAAATCTCCCTAATGTTCCCAGAGGATCTAGGGTGATGGAGGATCTGAAGGAAATTCACATTCGACAGGAAAAGATGTTGGGTAGACTGATAAATCCCCAGGGCCTGGTGTCTGCATCCCAGGGTACATAAGGATGTGGCTCTAGAAATTGTAGAAGCATTGGTGATCATTTTCCAATGTTCTATAGATTCAGGATCAGTTCCTGTGGATTGGAGGGTAGCTAATGTTATCCCACTTTTTATGAAAGGCATAAAAATGTTATAAGAGAAAACAGGGAATTATAGACCAGTTAGCCTGACATCGGTGGTGGAGAAGATGCTGGAGTCAATTATAAAAGATGAAATAGCGGCACATTTGGATAGCAGTAACAGGATCCGTCCGAGTCAGCATGGATTTACAAAGGGGAAATCATGCTTCACCAATCTTCTGGTATTTTTTGAAGATGTAACTAGGAAAATGGACAAGGGAGAGCCAGTAGATGTAGTGTACCTGGACGTTCATAAAGCATTTGATAAGGTCCCACACATGAGATTAGGGCAAAATTAGAGCACATGGTATTGGGGGTAAGGTGCTGACATGGGTAGAAAATTGTTTGGCAGACAGGAAACAAAGAGTAGGAATTAACGGGTCCCTTTCAGAATGTCAGGCAGTGACTAGTGTGGTACCGCAAGGCTCGGTGCTTGATGCTGGGACCGCAGCTATTTACAATATACATTAATGATTAAGATGAAGGATTATAAGTAACATTAACAAATTTGCAGATGACACAAAGCTGGGTGGCAGTGTGAAATGGGAGGAGGATGCTCTGAGGATGGATTGGATTGGATTGGATTCAATTTATTGTCATTGCACTTTTCAGTGCAACAAAATGGTTTAGCCTGCAGTCATAACATAGAATAAATAACAAACAACACTCAACACAGTTTAAAGTCCCAAAGTCATTGTCTCTTCCCTCCTTGCTCTCCCTCTGCGCTGAGGCAATCCAAGCCTCCGATGTTGTGACCCCACCGGGTGATGGTGTGCAAGTCCCACGGCAGAATCCGTGCTCCGCAAACGGGCCGGTTCAAACTCCACGGCCCGGGGCGGTTGAAGCTGCCGAAGCTGCCGCCCTCCAGTCCAGCGGACGCAGCTGTAGTTGCGGGAGCTCCGGAAAAAAGGTCACCACCTGTGAGCTCCCGACGATGTCGTCCACTGGCCCGCGGCTGAGCCTCCGACGCTCCAAAGTCGGGTCGCACCGCAACCACAGCCACGAACTCGTAAAAAAACATACCACACCCACCCCCCACACATACACAACTAAGAAAACAAAAAACAGAAAAGACAAACGGACTGCAGGCGAGCCACAGCTGCAAGGCAGCGCCGCCACTTCCGGATGCAGGGTTACTTGGACAGGTTGGGTGAGTGGGCAGATGCATGGCAGATGCAGTGTATAAATGTGGGGTTATCCACTTTGTGGGCAAAAACTGGAAGGCAAATTATTATCCAAATGGAGTCAAATTGGGAAAAGGGGAAGCACAACGGGATCTGGGTGTCCTTGTTCATCAGTCAATGAAAGTAAGCATGCAGGTACAGCAGGCAGTGAAGAAAGCGAATGGCATGTTGGCCTACATAACAAGTGGAGTTGAGTATAGGAGCAAAGAGGTCTTTCTGCAGTTGTACAGGGCCCTAGTGAGACCACACCTGGAGTATTGTGTGCAGTTTTGGTCTCCCAATTTGAGGAAGGACGTTCTTGCTATTGAGGGAGTGCAGCGTGGGTTCACCAGGTTAATTCCCGGGATGACGGAACTGTCATATGTTGATAGAATGGAGCAGCTGGGATTGGATACTCTGGAATTTAGAAGGATGAGAGGATATCATATTGATACATATAAGATTGTTAAGGGTTTGGACACGCCAGAGGCAGGAAACATGTTCCTGATGTTGGGGGAGTCCAGACCAGGGGTCACAGTTTAAGAATAAGGGTTAGGCCATTTAGAACGAAGATGAAGAAAATCTTTTTCACACTGACAGTTGTGAGTCTGTGGGATTCTCTGCCTCAGAGAGTGGTGGAGGCAGGTTCTCTATATGCTTTTAAGAGAGAGCTAGACAGAACTCTTAAAGATAGCGGAGTCAAGGGATATGGGGAGAAGGCAGGAACGGGGTACTGATTGTGGATGATCAGCCACGAGCACATCAAGGGGCTGAATGGCCTACTCCTGCACCTATTGTCTATTGTCTATTATCTATAAACAGAGTTTGTGTCCCAAATGGAAGACCTTTTGTCATAACTTGGAACATTCGAAGCCAGCTTTAGGTTGTCTTAAGGTGAAAATCAAGTGGAGAGAAGGAGAAACTAGTCAAGAAGTCAAGAGTGTTTTATTGTCATATGTCCCAGACGGGACAATGAAATTCTTACTTGCTGCAGCACAACAGAATATGTGAATATGAAAACATTGTATATAACGTGGAAAAAAAGAAAAAGTTCAATAAATAACAAATATAGTGCAAATAACAAATAATAATATAGTCTTATACAGTTCAGAGCTCACAGCTTATTTGGTGTTGTGTTTAGTAGCCTGATAGCTGTGGGGAAGAAGCTGGTCTGGAACCTGGATGTTACAGTCTTCAGGCTCCTGTACCTTCTTCCTGATGGCAATGGTGAGATAAGTGTGTGGTCAGGATGGTGTGGGTCCTTGTTGATTTTGGCTGCTTTTTTGAGGCAGCGACTACAATAGATCCCTTCGACGGCGGGGAGGTCTGTGATGAACTGGGTAGTGATCATAACTTTTTGTAGTCTTTTTCTCTCCTGGACGTTCAAGTTGCTGAACCAGGCCACGATGCAACCAGTCAGAATGCTCTCTACCTGTAGAAGTTTAGAAGAATCCTATTCGACATGCCGAATCTCTGTAATCTTCTCAGGAAGTAGAGTCACTGATGTGCCTTCTTTACAGTTACATCAATGTGCACGCCCAGGAATTTGAAGTTATTGACCATTTCCACCATTGACCAGGGTCCTCATCCTTCCCCTACTAATGTCCACAATCAGTTCCTTGGTCTTACTGATGTTAAAAGCCAGGTTATTGTGCTGGCACCATATGGTCAGTCGGTCGATCTCACTTCTATACTCTGACTCGTCCCCATCTGTGATTCGTCCAACCACAGTGGTGTCATCGGCGAACTTGGTGATGAAGTTTGCATTATGTTCGGCTACGCAGTCATGGGTGTAGACGGAGTAAAGCAGGGGGCTGAGCACACAGCCTTGATGTGCTCTCATACTAATTGTTACCGAGGATGAAGTGGTTCCTCCAATTTGAACAGACTGTGGTCTGTGGATGAGGAAGTCGAGGATCCAATTGCAGAGGGATGCGCAGAGGCCCAGTTTCGTGAGCTTGGTAACCAGCCTGGAATGGATGATGGTATTAAATGCCGAGCTATAGTCTATAAACAACAGCCTGATGTGGGTGTTTTTATTGTCCACGTGGTCCAGTGCGGAGTGGAGTACCAGTGAAATTGCATCCTCCTTGACCTGTTGTGGCGGTATGAGAACTGTAGTTGGTCGAGGTTCTTGTCGAGGTAGGAGCTGATGTGCACCATAAAGGGCCTGTTCCACCAGCAAGCGATAGCATGCGTCTAGTGCGACCAAACGTGGTCGCTTGAGGCGTCCAGGCGCTTGCCGAGGATTTACCCCCTGAAGGATATGCTGAGGTCGGCCTCTGTGACTGTAACACCGTCAGGGCGAATAGGGTCTCGGGAAGGCACATCAGTGTTCTCCCTATTGAACCAGTGCGTTAGAACACATTGAGCTCGTCAAGGGAGTGATGCTTCGCTGTCGTTTGAGCTACCTGCTGATATCACCTTTTAGGAGGTGATGGCATTCAAGCCCTGCCACAGTTGCTGAACATCCGCATCATCCTCCAGCTTAGAGCAGAAGTCCCTTTCGGCCTTTTTGATGGCCTTACCAAGGTCGTATCTGGACTTCTTATAGACCTCTGCATCGCCAGACCTGAATGCCCGGGATCTTGCCTTCAGAAGAATGTGGACCTCATGGTTCATCCAAGGCTTCTGGTTAGGAAACACTCGGAAGGTATTTGTTGGAATGCAGTCCTCCACACATTTCCTTATGAAGTCTGTGACGACTGTGGCATATTCATTCAGGTCCGTTGCCGAGTCCCTGAACATTGCCCAGTCTACAGACTCCAAACAGTCCTGGAGTTGTTCCTCTGTCCTCCCCCGACCAGCTCTGTACAGTCCTCACCTCTAGGGATGCGCTCTTCAGTTGCTGCCTGTAGGCAGGAAGAAGCAGCACCGCTGAATGGTCAGATTTTCCGAAGTGAGGGCGAGGGATAGAGCGATAGGCGTTTTCGATGGTGGTGTAGCAGTGGTCAAGGGTGTTTGATCCTCTGGTGCTGTAGGAGACGTGTTGGTGGAAGTTAGGGAGCGATTTCTTCAGATTAGCTTGGTGAACTAAAGGGACGGTTTGTGGTAGAGTAGAATGCAGGAGAGATGTAAAGGAAATAAACTGTGATAGCGCAAGAAGGGATCGTTGCTGGGATAGGCAAAAGAATGAAAGATGGATTAATGGAATAGGAAGAGGAACAATCGAATCATTGTATGCGTTGAACTCGGTGTTGAGTCTAGAAGATTGGAATGAGCCCAGTCAACATTGAAGGTGCTGTTTGTGCAGCTTGCACTTAAGAACAGAGTGATGAGAATACAGGGTAATGGACATCCAACATGACAGGCAAGCAGACAAACTCTGGGCCACATTCCTGTCCCTCTTTATAGTACGTGTGGGTTAACTTTTTAACTCAAAGGGCCATAGGTGTATGTAACCATCGCTTTTTTTTTTTTTTAATTTTTAATGAGAAACTACTTTTTATTTTTCCAAAAATAAATAACATAGAGTATAACACATTCAAAGACTGCCTATCTGACATTTACAAACAAATTATCATCAAATTAATAACGTCACGTCAACTGGATCCATCTGCTGGTGAGTCAGTTGGGCAGGGGACTATCCCATGTTTAAGAGCAATTCATTTAGACAGGCACATGTCATGATAGGTTCATAGGATATGGGCCACACAAAGCATATGGACAAGTGAAGGTGGTCATGTTGATCGGCGTAGGCAGGTTGGGCACGCGTGTGACTATGAACGTGAACGGGGATCGTGTAAATCACGTATATTAGATTACAATGACGTCAAACAAGGTGCGCAGTAACGGACTCTGCAAATTAAATGTATTTAATTTAACAATTGGACAGCAAAGCCGCCGCTTCCCAGTGTTGTCTAAGGTATTGCAACAAATCCAGGGAGAGTTTCTGCAAACATGTGCATTGTGAATCTTTCCCGGGCAAGGGAGCTGAGACAAGCGGCGGCTGAGCTGACCATGCGCGGCCCTAAAGGGGCTGTCCCACTGCGGCAACCTAATCTGCGAGTTTAGAAGAGTTTGCCCTCGACTCAAACTCGCAGCGTGGTCGACACGTTGTCCTATGAGGTCCTATGAGGTCAC
This sequence comes from Amblyraja radiata, assembly GCF_010909765.2. Taxonomy (NCBI): domain Eukaryota; kingdom Metazoa; phylum Chordata; class Chondrichthyes; order Rajiformes; family Rajidae; genus Amblyraja; species Amblyraja radiata. The sequence goes on along the minus strand of NC_045959.1, from coordinate 19,652,940 downwards.
TGGAACTCTCCTTCATGCTCGAGGGAAGTTCCCGCATACTCGCGGCCTCAGCTAGGTCGCAGAAATATTTTCAGCATGTTGAGCATTTTTCCGTGAGGATAAATTAGTCGGCATGGTTCTTTTTAACTTGTAGTGCAGTGGAGTGGGGTCGCTATGCAGTTACAGGCAGTCGAGGGCAGCCGTAGGCAATCTCCTTCGCTGACCGGGCATTTTAATTCGCTCATTGGAGTTTTAGGATAAGGAAAACCGACCATTAGATAAAATGCCCGCTAAACTTTATTATAAGTTGTCTGGCATCTTAAAAGCATTTCCACTCCTCCCCCCTTCTCTCCCCCTTCTCTCGCCCCTTCTCTCCCCTTCTCTCCCCTCCCCCTCCGCGCTCTCATATTTTACCTTCCTCTTCATCGTGAGTGTGAATTTCAGACAGCGCTCCCCCCTCACTTTCCCAGGCCCGGGTCTTTGAAATGTGTGTATGTGTGTGCGGTCCGTCGATCCAGTTTGCGGTTTCAACGCTGATGGTCGATCCAGCTCAAGGTTTTCCAGGCGAGTGCCCTCGAGCTTGAACGTCGAAGACACTCTTCTGAGCTCGCGGATTAGGTCGCCGCAGTGGGACAGCTGGCTGCATGTTCCTCCATTGTGTCCAGAAACGTGGCCGACAGGCAGGACTTCAGGTCAGACTGAAGCGCAGGGGACTTCGGCCCCCTCTCCCTACCATCCTCTGGCCAATGTACAGTCCCTTGAAAATAAAGTGGACTTAAGGTCAAGGCTGCTTTATCAAAGGGAGATGAGGGAATGCTCTGTGTTCTGTTTCACAGAGACATTGGTCACCCCCAGCTCCCCAGACTCAGCGGTCCAGCCTGAAGGGTTCTCCATCCACCGTATGGACCGTACCCTGGCATCTGGGAAAGGGAGAGGAGGGAGCAGCGCCTTTACTTCCTGAGGAGGCTCAAGAAAGCCCACCTGTCCCCCCAGATCCTGACCAACTTCTACCGCTGTACCATCCAGAGCATCCTGACCACCTGCTTCACGGTATGGTACAGCAGCTGCACTGTTGCGGACAGGAAGGCACTACAACGGGTGGTGAAAACCGCGCAGCACATCATCGGTGCCCCGCTCCCTGCCATGGATGCCCTCCACCGAAAACGGTGTCTGAAACGAGCTGGGAAGATCATTAAAGACCCCTCCCACCCCAACCATGGACTGTTTGCCCTCCTCCCATCAGGGAGGCGGTACAGGAGCCTCAGGTCTCGTACCAGTAGGATGAGGAACAGCTTCTACAATCATACCGTCGCATTGCTGAACTCGGAGTCCCGCCGATAGATTCCTCCGATCCCTCCGTCCCCATTGTTTAATTATCCTGTATTTTTTATTATTCTGTATCCTCTTTTTTTTTAAATTTCTATATTGCACTACTACGGACTGACGCAAAACTGCATTTCGTTGTACCCATACTCAGTATTTGTGCAATGACATTAAAGTTGAATTGAATTGAATGGTCAACTCTGCGTGGTGCTCAGACGTGGCTGTCCTGTCCAACTCCTGCTCTCCACACCTCGAACATCTGGCGGTGAAGTGCCGTCCCTTCTACCTTCCAAGGGAATTCACCTCCATCATCCTGACCGTGGTCTACATCCCATCCCAGGCAGACGTCCGTCTGGCACTGGAGGAGCTGCACGCCGTGGTCAACAAACAACAGACGTCTTACCCCGAGGCATTTACCACCATTGCTGGGGACTTCAATAAGGCAAACCTAAAGAAATCACTCCCTAACTTCCACCAACATGTCTCCTGCTGCACCAGACGACCTAACACCCTCGACCACTGCTACACCACCATCAAGAATACCTATCGTTCTATCCCTCGCCCTCACTTCGGTAAATCCGACCATACCGTGGTGCTGCTTCTTCCTGCCTACAGGAAGCAATTAAAGAACGCACCCCCAGAGGTGAGGACAGTACAGAGCTGGTCGGGGGGGCGGGGGGGGAGGGGGGGGGGGGGGGGGGCAGAGGAACAACTACAGGACTGGTTGGAGTCTGTAGACTGGTAAATGTTCAAGGACTCGGCAACGGACGAACGAATACGCCACAGTCGTTACAGACTTCATTATGAAATGTGTGGAGGACTGCATCCCCATCAAAACCTTCCGAGTGTTTCCCAATCAGAAACCTTGGATGAACTTTGAGATCCGCACTCTTCTGAAGACCAGACACCGGGCATTCATGTCTGTGTCAGTGAGACAGTGAGTGATGATACAAGAAGTCCAGATACGACCTTGGTAAGGCCATGAAAAAGGCCAAAAGGGCATTCTGCTCCAAGCTGGAGGATGAGACAGATGTTTGGCAGCTGTGGCGGGGCCTGAATGCAATCACCTCCTACAAGGCGAAATCAGGAGGCAGCTCGAATGTCGGCGAAACATCACTCCCTGACGAGCTCAATGCGTTTTACACATGCTTTGATAGGGAGAATACTGATGTGCCTTCCCGAGCCCCCATTCGCTGTGATGGTATTTCAGTCTCAGTCACAGAGGCCGACGTCAGGAAATCCTTCAGGGTGGTGAACCCTCGAAAAGCACCTGGACCTGATGGTATACCTGGTCATGTTCTAAAAACCTGTGCGGACCAACTGGCTGGAGTTTTTACGGACATTTTCAACCTTTCACTACTGAGGTCTGAGGTTCCCACCTGCTTCAAAAGGGCATCAATTATACCAGTGCCCAAGAAGAGTAAGGTGACGTGCCTCAATGACTATCGACCAGTGGCACTAACGCCGGTGGTGATGAAGTGCTTCGAGAGGTTGATCATGGCGCAAATCAACTCCTACCTCGACAAAAACCTGGACCCACTGCAGTTCGCTTACCGCCACAACAGATTAACGGTGGATGCGATCTCACTGGCCCTCCACTCCGCTCATGGACCACTTGGACAACAAAAACTCATATGTCAGGCTGTTATTCATTGATTATAGCTCGGCATTTAATACTATCATCCCCTCCAAGCTGGTTACCAAACTCGCAGAACTGGGTCTCTGCGCATCCCTCTGCAATTGGATCCTCGACTTCCTCATCCACAGACCACAGTCTGTTCGTATTGGTGGAAATGTGTCAGACTCGATAACAATCAGCACGGGAACACCTCAAGGCTGCGTGCTCAGCCCCTGCTGTACTCACTCTATACTCATGACTGCGTAGCCGGTCATAGTGCGAACTCCATCATCAAGTTCGCTGACGACACCACTGTTGTGGGGCGTATCACTGATGGGGATGAGTCAGAGTATAGAAGAGAGATCGAGCAACTGTCCATATGGTGCCAGCACAATAACCTGGCCCTCAACACCAACAAAACCAAGGAACTGATTGTGGACTTTGGAAGGAGTAGGATGGGGACCCACAGTCCCGTTTAAATAAACGGGTCGATGGTTGAAAGGGTCAAGAGCTTCAAATTTCTGGGCGTGCACATCTCTGAAGATCTTTCCTGGTCCGAGAACACTGATGCAGTTATCAAGAAAGCACATCAGTGCCTCTACTTCCTGAGAAGATTACGGAGAGTTGGTTTGTCAAGGAGGACTCTCTCTAACTTCTACAGGTGCACAGTAGAGGGCATGCTGACCGGTTGCATCGTGGCTTGGTTCGGCAACTTGAGCGCCCTGGAGAGGAGGAGTCTACAAAAAGTAGTAAACACTGCCCAGTCCATCATCAGTTCTGACCTTCCTTCCATCGAGGGGATTTATCGCAGTCGCTGCCTCAAAAAGGCTGGCAGTATCATCAAAGACCCACACCATCCTGGCCACACACTCATCTCCCTGCTACCTTCAGGTAGAAGGTACAGGAGCCTGAAGACTGCAACAACCAGGTTCAGGAATAGCTACTTCCCCACAGCCATCAGGCTATTAAACCTGACTTGGACAAAACTCTGAGCATTAATAACCCATTATCTGTTATTTGCCCTTTATCAGTTTATTTATTCATGTGTTCTGTAGTCAATGCCTACTATGTTCTGTTTGAGTATAGGAGCAGGGAGGTTCTACTGCAGTTGTACAGGGTCTTGGTGAGACCACACCTGGAGTATTGCGTACAGTTTTGGTCTCCAAATCTGAGGAAGGACATTATTGCCATAGAGGGAGTGCAGAAAAGGTTCACCAGACTGATTCTTGGGATGTCAGGACTGTCTTATGAAGAAAGACTGGATAGACTTGGTTTATACTCTCTAAAATTTAGGAGATTGAGAGGGGATCTTATAGAAACTTACAAAATTCTTAAGGGGTTGGACAGGCTAGATGCAGGAAGTTTGCTCCCGTTGTTGGGGAAGTCCAGGACAAGGGGTCACAGCTTAAGGATAAGGGGGAAATCCTTTAAAACCGAGATGAGAAGAACTTTTTTCACACAGAGAGTGGTGAATCTCTGGAACTCCCTGCCACAGAGGGTAGTCGAGGCCAGTTCATTGGCTATATTTAAGAGGGAGTTAGATGTGGCCCTTGTGGCTAAGGGGATCAGAGGGTATGGAGAGAAGGCAGGTACGGGATACTGAGTTGGATGATCAGCCATGATCATATTGAATGGCGGTGCAGGCTCGAAGGGCCGAATGGCCTACTCCTGCACCTAATTTCTATGTTTCTATGTTTCTATGTTGTGAAGCAAAGCAAGAATTTCATTGTCCTATCAGGGACACATGACAATAAACTCACTTGAACTTGAACTTGAACTTGATGTTTAGAGTACTGGCGGAACAACCTCGCTCCCCTCTAAACTGACAGATAGAAAACCTCTCAAACTGTGGGTTGCGAAGCGATGGATTTGCCTTGGGATTCACACCCATTCTGAGCTGCGGCAACTAGACCTACTTTCACTGGAGCGCTCTGTTCCAAACTCATCCAGACTACACTCAAAGCTACTTGCAAACACTGCCGGTGTGCGTACTCTTATAATTTCACGGTGTAAACAAGAGTAGGGCAGTAGAGTTAACGTGGGCGAGAGTCGGTCCCCGCTATTTATTGATGTCTCTCTAAGAAATCTTTGGCGGTTATCTAATAACCTGCACGTTCAATTATCCACTACTTATTTGCAATGGTGTGGCCAAGATTTGTACATGGAGCCAGGACGGTTTAAAATATGGTCTGAAGAGGGTCTCGACTCGAAACATCATCTATTCCTTTTCTGCAGAGATGCTGCCTGACGAGCTGAGTTACTCCAGCTTTTTATGTCTATCTTGTGGGGCTTGTTTTTTACTGGAAATTGTAAGCAGAACCACTGCGCTTAATACCAGGAACAGTGAGCCTGTGGAAGACAGAGCTCCAGCTCCCAGGGATAAATCATTTATTTGTGGGATTTGCACAGACCACTTTTCTTCGGGGAATTGCAAAGTGCCATAAATGGAGTTTGCAATCAATGAAGCCACTTCCTTCGGCACTTTGTGTTTTGCTTAATGAAGACACGAGTCTAAATGCCGACGGTTTAAACGTACTGTCCGCGAAGAGACGAGTTCTTTCATCCGGGGTGAAGGCTACGGAACTCATTGAAACCTCTTTAAGAGGTAGGTACCCAGTGAAAGTGGTTTCACTTGGGCAGGGCGAGGACGGGAGTGGAATATCGGGTCGGGGACCGATAGCGGGATAGATGCAGTGTATAGACTCGCACTAAATGATTGCGTGGATGTGGCACTCGTTACCACACAGCCGCTGGAGCACACAGGCACGGGTTTATTTATTCAGTGTGTGTGTGGAAGTGAAAGAAACAGACAAGAATGGGTTGGTGGGAGTCCGTGAGGTGGGAGGAAGTTTAGGCGACCTTTGAGCAGATGGGCTGAACGGCCTGCTCCCCACTTTCTGTAAAACGCATTAAGTAAACGGCCTCTGCCCCTCATACGGGCAGTGGGATCTGGATTGGGGGATAGGTGGAGACAGCAGGTTGAGGAAGGTGAATGGTGGATAGGCTGGCAAGGGCCGAATGGCCTCATCCAGCTGTCATGCTTTACGTTCTTGTTCAGCTGGTGAGTGGGGAAAGGGCGGCCGCTATGCTGAACGGGAGCGGACATCGCATCAACCTTCAATGAGCCCGATGCAACAGGTGAGATGTTGGGATGGATGTCTGAGCATCGTGCTGGTGGGGAGGACAAGTGAAACACAACTTCACTTTACCCAGAGCAGAGGCACTGCAAGCATAGGGGGTGTGTACCACGCTGTAACAGGCTAAAGAAAATAAAACGTCGGATTGAAATTAATCCACAATATATCATCCTTCAGCAGGCGAAAGAAGAGCGAGTGCTTCAACAGACACGGGACTGCGAGCACTTGGAATGAACATCGCTGTGGAGAAATGACATGAAGAACCGTATACCCAAAGTAAGTCGCCCTTAACGATCATCTTAATAACAGTTATTTCTTGAGAACCAGTTTATTTGGGTTGATTGCGTGATTTCCCTGGTTTTATTTCTAATCTGAGTATTATTGAATAGAAGTTATTTCAAACCGGGAATAGTTATCTGAAACCCTGTGTGTTCATATCCTGCATTCGAGGGGATGATGAACTCCGGATCTAAATGTACAGTTATCTACATGAGTCGGTCTCTCTCCACTACCTCAAAAGGTATCGGACTCGGCGATCTGTGCTCACCGAAACTCTCGGTTACAGAGACAAACCACTTGGACCGTGACTGGTAATGCAGTTTGCGCCGGACTTTATTTTTTAATGTGTCGTGTTGTAGGTGTGAGGTTATGCCTGGACTTCCCCAGCAGATCAGAGCAGGCGGCGATTCGTAAAAGCACGCAGAATTCAATCATATTAATCAGCAAATGTGGCGTTTTGTTTCACTGACCGCACATGGCATGCAGTCACATCCATGTATTCTGTACAAGATCCCTTCATATGTTTGTGCACTGGGATACATATATGGTGTTTGTTGTATTCCATTTGTATAATGGCCTCCTACGATAGGATTCTACATAGTGTTGTATGATTTTTTTTTGGTTGGGATTCAGAATTTTGCTTTTAGGATGAGTTTTGAGATTAGGGTTCCCCATATGATCTCTGCATTGAGATTTTGGCTGGTTTTTTTTCTTTGCGTGTTTTGGATTCCATAAAGGAGTTTTGATTCTACTTTTATATCGGGGTTTTTCATTTTATCTTTCATTTGTGAGTCGGGAGCTCCGTTCCGGTGCCCAATTACTGTACCATTCTGTAGAAGGTTTATCCAGGTAATCTGTTGCAACATTTTTACAAAATCAGATTTCCAATTACTTGGGATCTATAGCCTTCAGTTAAAGACATGTAAATTCAATTGAGCTGGCCAAGAATATAAAGAAGGTTAGCAAAAGCTTCTTTAGGTATGTTAAGAGAAAAAGATTAGTAACGACAAATGTGGGCCCCTTGAAGGCAGAAACAGGTTAAATGATTATGGGCGACAAGGAAATGGCAGAAGAGTTGAACAGGTACTTTGGTTCTGTCTTCACTAAGGAAGACACAAACAATCTCCCAGACGTACTGGAGGACAGAGGATCTAGGGAGAGAGAGTAACTGAAAGAAATTTGCATTCGGTGAGAAATAGTATTGGGTAGACTGATGGGACTGAAGGCTGATCAATCCCCAGGGCCTGATGGTCTGCATCCCAGGGTATTTAAGGATGTGGCTCTAGAAATCGTGGACGCATTGGTGATCATTTTCCAATGTTCTTTAGATTCAGGATCAGTTCCTGTGGATTGGAAGGTAGCTAATGTTATCCCACTTTTCAAAAAAGGAGCGAGAGGGAAAACTGGGAATTTCAGACCAGTTAGCCTGACATCGGTGGTGGGAAAGATGCTGGAGTCAATTATTAAAGAAGTAATAATGGCGCATTTGGATAGCAGTAGAAGGATTGGTACGTCAGCATGGATTTATGAAAGGGAAATCCTGCTTGACTAATCATCTGGAATTTTTTGAAGATGTGACAAGTAAAATGGATGAAGGGGAGCCAGTGGATGTAGTGTATCTGGATTTTCAGAAAGCCTATGATAAGGTCCCGCACAGGAGATTGGTGGGCAAAATTAGAGCTCATGAAATTGGGGGTAGGATATTGACATGGATAGAGAATTGGTTGGCAGACAGGAAACAAAGAGTAGGAATAAACAGGTCCCCGTCAGAATGGCAGGCAGTGGCAAGTGGAGTGCCGCAAGGCTCGGTGCTGGGGCCGCAACTATTTACAATATATATGAATGATTTAGATGATGGAATTAAAAGTAACACTGGCAAATTTGCAGATGACACAAAGCTGGGTGGCAGTGTGAACTGCGAAGAGGATGCTAGGAGGTTGCAGGATGACTTGGACTGGTTGAGTGAATGGGCAAATGCATGGCAGATGCAGTATAATGTAGATAAATGTGAGGTTATCCACTTTGGCAGCAAGCACAAGGAGGCAGATAATTATCTCAATGGCGTCAGATTAGGAAAAAGGGAAGTGCAATGAGACCTGGCTGTCCTTGTACATCAGTCACTGAAAGTAAGCATGCAGGTACAGCATTGAAGAAAGCTAATGGGATGTTGGCCTTCATAACAAGAGGATTTGAGTATAGGAGTAAAGAGGTCCTTCTGCAATTGTACATCTAGAGTATTGTGTGCAGTTTTGGTCTCCTAATTTGAGGAAGGACATCCTTGCTATTGAGGCAGTAGGTTCACGCGGTTAATCCCCGGGATGGCGTGACTATCATATGAGGAAAAATTGGAAAAACTGGGCTTGTATTCACTGGAATTTAGAAGGATGACAGGCTATCTTATCAAAACGTAGAGAATTATAAAAGGGCTGGGCAAGCTAAATGCAGGAAAAAATGGTCCCAATGTTGGGGGAATCCAGAACCAGGGGCCACAGTCTAAGAATAAATGGGAGGCCATTTAAAACTGAGATGAGAAAAAAAGGTTTTCACCCGGAGAGTTGTGAGTTTGTGGAATTCTCTGCCAATTCACTGGATGAATTTAAAAGAGAGTTCGATAGAGCTCTTGGGATTTGCGGAATCAAGGGGTATGGGGAGATGGCAGGCACGGGGTACTGATTGTGGATGATCAGCCGTGATCACAATGAATGGTAGTGCTGGCTCGAAGGGCCAAATGGCCTCCTCCTGCATCTATTTTCTATGTTTCTGTATTTTAATAGGTGTCTTATAAATCTTTGTAAAAATACCAGTTTGCCTATTGTACAAAAGTAGGGTTACTGGTGTAATTGGGGAGATCACGGGGAGATCATGTGGAATGCAATATATCTTGCATCTCCACAATGTTGCAAGCTTGTGCTCAAATGTTCACTGGTGTGTAAATATAAGTTTTCCTTTCCACTGGCATGCGGTTTCGTACTGCCTTGTCTCAGACAGTTTTCACTGATACATTAATAGATTACAGTTGATCCACCCTGGAAATGTTTGCTTTGTTTTTGTGTGGTGGGAGTAAATTAATTGAGCAGAAAACAATTTAATCAGAAGTTGACAGTATTAGACATTTTGTGACAACTCTGGGTTAATAAGTGCAGGAATTTAGATTAAGAAAAACACTTTAGGTAAGGATCACAACCTTCCTGATCTCAGAAACATTTACAGAACTTCACATTCCCAATCTCCAATTCCATTTTAGGCTGCTACTATGATAAAACTCGAAAGGACTAATTATTGCTAGCCGAACCTGGGACACCCTCTTCCTCTTTACTCCTTATAGGGTAGAAATAATGGTTGAGCAGTTAGAACTGAGGAATCATACAACACAGTCATAGAGTCATACAGTACAAAACAGGCCCTTTGGCCTAACTTTCCCACACTGTCCAACATGTCCCATCTACACTAATCCCACTTGCCTGCATTTAGCCCATATCCCTCAAAACCTGTCCTATCCATGTACCTGTCTAATTGCTTCTTAAACATTGCAACAGTCCCTGCCTCAACTACTTCCTGGAAAGAGTGCATAAAAGATTTGAGAATGTTGCTAGGACTTGAGGGACTGACTTATAGGAAACAGTTGTGCAGGGTATGACTTTATCCCTTGGAGTGTAGGAGTTTGAGGGGGTATTTTATGGAGTTGTGTGAATCATGTGCGGCATAGATAGGGTGAATTCACGCAGACTTTTTGCCATGGTTGGGGAATCAAGAACCAGAGGGCATAGAATTAAAGAGCGAGTAGGAACCCAAAGTCGACTTATCCATACAGAGGGTGGTGTGTAAGTGGAACAAGCTGCCAGAGGACATGTTTAAGGTAAGAACAATAACAACATTTAAAAGATGTTTGATCAGGTACTTAGATAGGAAAGGTATAGCAGGATATGGTCTAACGCAGTCAAATGGATCTACCTTTGATGGGAAGTGCTGGAGTAACTCAGCTGGTCAGGCAGCATTTCTGGAGAAAAAGGATGGGTGACATTTCCGGTGGGGACCCTTCTTCAGACTGAAAGTAGGGGACGGTGGGTGGGGGTGATAACCTGGAGGCGGGAAATGACCAGGACCAATCAGGGCCAGCCACAAATGACCTCAGGCAGGGTGGTGCCCTGGTCGGTCCATTGTTGAATAGGGAAGGTGTGATCTCAAGAGAGATACAATGTTGTGAACTGTGGAACTTGTTAAACCCCTGTCCCACGGTACGAGTTCATTCCAAGCGTTCTTCCGAGTTTGCCCTGATTCGAACTCGGAGATTTACGGTAATGGCCACTCGTCGGTACTCGGGGCTCTCGTGGACATTTTTCATCATGTTAAAAAATCTTCACGAGTCTTCCCGTGCTTACCTGCCGTTAGCGAGTCTTCCCGAGTACCTGCCGTTAGTGCTAAGAGACGACCCCGAGCTCCGACGTACCCGCTACGTTCATTCTCCGTGCTTACCACTGAGTTTGATTTTTTTTTAACTCAGGAGAGCTCTTGGAATGAACTCGTACTGTGGGACAGGGCTATTCAATGACTAGGAGGAGGAAGTGGGGAGGGGGGAGAGTGTAGGTAGAAGTTACTTAAAATTAGCTAATTCAATGTTCATACCATTGGGTTGTAACAACCCGAGTGAAATATGAGGTGCTGTTCCTCCAATACTCGCCACCATAGCTTAGATGGGCATCTTGGTTGACGTGGATGAGATAGCCCGAGGGGCCATTTCTATGTTTTATTACTCTAGGCGGTGCGATCACATCAAAATTAAAGTTCAAAGTTCACATTTATTTGTCCCAGGCACCATAAGGTGTAGTGAAATGTAATTTACCATGCAGTTACGATTAAAAAAGGACAAAATACACAACATAATTCAACACAGACATCTTCACTGTGGTGGAAGGCAACACAGTTCAGATAGTCCTCCTCCTCCTCTTCCCTTGTTCACCCGTGGTCGGGGACCCTGATCCTCTGTAGTCGCCGCTACGGACGGCCCAATGTTCAAGCCCTCTGGTCGGGATGGTCGGAACGCCGATGTCGGGACGGGTCGAGTACACCTCGCGGTCCGGAGCTCCCAAATCTGCCACCTCCTTACCGGAGACCGCGGCTTCCAGATGTTGTAGGCCGCAGGCCGGCGGTCGGAGCTCTTCTCTGGCAAACCCCGGCGAGGGATTGCCCGCTCCACGATGGTAAAGTAATGTCCGCTCCACGCCTGCCGGCAGAAGCTCCACAGACCGCGGCTTCCAGATGTTGTCGGCCACAGGCCAGCGGTTGGAGCGCTTCTCCGGCAAGGGGGTCCGCGATGTCACAGTCCCGCTGCGCCTCCTGAAGCTCTGGTCCTCGTCTTTGGAGTGTGTGAGGAAACAGGAGCACCCAGGGGAAACCCATGCAATCACAGGGGGAACGTACAAATTCTGTGCAGACAGCACCCATAGTCAAGATCGGACTGGGTTCTCTGATGTAAGGCAGCAACTCTATTGCTGCGCTACTGTGCCGCCCATGCGTCAAGGTCAACTTGATAAGTGAGCACAGGATTGGCAGATGGATTTCAACTCACATGTGTGTCGTGATGTATTTTGGGAAGTTAAATTGGACAGAACCTATACAACAAATGATAGTGCCCTGGGGAATGTTATAGAATAGAGACCTAGGGATACAAGTACCTTGTTCTCTGAAAGTGGCAACACAGGTTAACAAACTGATGAAGTTGAGTTAGTTTAATATTATTGTAACATTGAATACAGTGAAAAACTTTGTATTGTGTGCTATCCAGTCAAATTATGCCATCCATGAGTAATAGAGTGGATGATAGTAGACCCTCTTCTGGGACCAGCACACAAAGTCCCATGCTTTGATTCCACGTGAAGGTATAAGGGGAATTGAGTACAAGAGTTGGGGCTTCATGTGGAAGTGGTGGAGACCGGTTCGATTTTATCATTTAAAAATAAATTGGATAGGTATATGGACGGGAAAGGAATGGAGGGTTATGGTCTGAGTGCAGGTAGATGGGACTAGGGGAAATATGTGTTTGGCACGGACCTGAAGGGCCGAGATGGTCTGGTTCCGTGCTGTAATTGTTATATGGTTATATGTCACAGCTGTTCATGACATTATTAAGACCACACGTGAAGTATTATGTGCAGTTCTGGTTTTCAGATTATACAATGGATGTGATTAAGGTATAGAAGGTGCAAAAAGGATTGACAAGCATTTAGCCAGGACTAGAAGGATTGAGTTATAAGGAGAGATGGAGGATGAGGAGTGACCTTTATGGAGTTATATACCATCACAAGTGGCATACTGTAGGTAAGGTGGATGGACACAGTCTTTTTCTCAGTGCAGGGAATTCTGAAACTAAAGGGTGTAGATATAAGGTGAGAGGAGAAAACTTTAAAGGGGACCTGAGAAGCACATTTTGTACATTGTTTGGTGGATATGTGGGATGAGCTACCAGAAGAAGTGGTAGAGGCAGGTACAAGTACGTTTAAGAGACATCTGGAAAGTTCACAGATTGGAAAGGTTGGGTCAAAGAGCCTCTTTCCGTGCTGTATAAGTCCATGACTCTATCAGGTTGTACATTCCTTGTCCTAACAAAGATAACGAAGCTCAGTCTGAAGAAGGGTTTTGACCCAAAACATCACCCATTCCATCCCTCCAGACGTCTCCCACTGTTACTCCAGTATTTTGTGTCTATCTTCGGTGTATTTCAGCATCTGCAGTTCCTTCCTACACAAAGGTATATTCTGTCTGAATATGTCTAACTCTCTCTCCAATTATTTAGCCAACATTATTTATGCATCTAAACATTCTTCACCAACTCCTTGCCAGAGCAGTGTGACTCATTCCAGTTGCTCTATGAAAACCCTTTATAATATGAATTTTGTTTGTAAGCATTGCCTGACCTTCTCAACTCAATGTGGAATAATCTAATTTCTTTAGTATCCAAACATAATTTAAAAGCATAATTATCAGGACGGAAATATCAATTACTAGAGGGCAAGGTGAGAGAGATAGAGTTTGAAAGAGGTGTGTGGGGCAAGTTTTTATTTACATAATGTGAATGTCTGGAACCTGCTGCCGGTGATGTTAGTAGGGGCAAATATATAGTGGCATTTAAGAGTATTTTGGATAGGCACATGGATATGCAGGGAATGGTGGGATATAGATAATGTGCAGGAAGATAAGAGTTGGTTTTGGCATCATGTTTGGCACAGACATTGTGGGCTGAAGGGCCTGTTCCTCAGCTGTACTGTCCCATGTTCTATATTCTTAAACTACTCTGAATCTGGTCAAGAATTTGATATCCTCTGCACACTGTATTCAGAATTAGAAAGACTGAGTTTGTACAGATTTATAGCCCTGTCCCACGGTACGAGTTCATTCCAAGAGCTCTCCAGAGTTAAAAATCAAAATCAAACTCGTGGTAAGCATGGAGAATGAACGTAGCAGGCACATCGGAGCTCGGGGACGTCTCTTAGCGCTAACGGCAGGTACTCGGGAAGACTCGCTAACGGCAGGTACTCGGGAAGACTAGCTAATGGCAGGTACTCGGGAAGACTAGCTAACGGCAGGTACTCGGGAAGACTAGCTAACGGCAGGTAAGCACGGAAGATCTTGACTCGTGAAGATTTTTCAACACGATGAAAAATGTCCACGAGCGCCCCGAGTACCGACGAGTGGCCATTACCGTAAATCTCTGAGTTCAAATCAGGGCAAACTCGGGAGAACTCTTGGAATGAACTCCTACCGTGGGACAGGGGTTTAAAGTTCTCTGGTCCAGCATCCCATGGTCTGGCATTTTTGAATCTATAGTAGAGATTTGTACTAATTAACATGTCCTAGCTAAGATCTGTAGCTAAATTAACCTCCTAGTGCAACTTTCGCAATCTCGGACAAACAGTGTTTCCAATTTACGGGAGCTTGGATTACAGACACTTCTCAGAACCCTCCAGCTTCCATTTCCCCTGACTGTCCCATGGTTCTTAATGAAAAAGGGTCTCGACCAAAAACGTCACCCATTCCTTCTCTCCAGAGATGCTGCCTGTTCCGCTGAGTTACTCCAGCTTTTTGTGTCTATCTTCCTTATAAAGAACAGTTCTTTTGCTCACTAGAAGATGATCGTGGACAATTTCTGTGGAGTGGCACCAGTCAGGTTCCAAGAATGCCGGAAGAGAGAGTTTCTATCTGTGTTGATGGTCCTTTGTGAGCCACTGTTGGATTCACAGTGAGGCTTATATCCAGGCATGAGGCAAACATACAATAGCTAATCATACTTATGGCATTGTATGATGAGACCATGTTGGCTCACAGAGCAATCTATTCCCCACTCATTTTCCCTGAAACCTACTCTCCCCACTTTTCTCATTAACTACCTCAGATTCCACCGTCGTAGGGACATTGTTACAGTGGCCAATTAACCTATCATTGCCCATGTCTTTGGGTTGAGGGAGGAAACTGGATCATCTGGATCATTGCACAGGATCACAGTCAAATTATAGGGCAAAACTCCACACGGACAGCACCCAAGGTCAGGGTGGAACCTGGATCACTGGAGCAATGTGACAGTGGCTCCACCTGCTGTATCACTGGCGGCACAATGGCACAACTGGTAGAGCTACCGCCTCAGAGCTCCAGAGACCCAGGTTCAATCCTGACCTCGGGTGTTGTCTGTGCGTAATTTGCACGTTCTCCTGGTGACTACGTGGGTTTCCTCCAGGTGCTCCTGTTTCCTCCCACATCCCAAAGACATGCAGGTTTGTAAGTTAATCGGCCTCTGCAAATTGTTGCTTGTGTGCAAGGAGTGAATAAGAAAGTGGGATAACAGAACCAGTGTGAATGGGTGATTGATGGTTGGCATAGACTTGGTGGGCTGAAGGGCCTGTTTCCATGCTGTATCACCCTAAACTCTAAACACTTGGCTCCATACTTAGAGAATTGTCTGCTTAGTTAGCAGAGGAAAGAAAGTGACTGCAACCTTTTGCATTGGGTTTGGACCAGGATCTCAAGAAATGAAGGACTGTTGCACAGGAATTATATGCTTTAATTTAATGTGTACATCGGACCAATCCCTTCTGATGAATTTTGTGTATACTGCCTTACAATGTCCAGAGAGTCTAGAACCGGAGGGCACAACCTCAGAATAAAAGGGTGTACCTTCAGAATGGAGATGAGGTGGAATTTCTTCAGCCAGAGGGTGGTGAATCTGTGGAATTCATTGTCACATGCGGCTGTGGAGGCTAAGTCATTGGGTATTTTTAAAGCAGAGATGGATAGATTCCTGGTTAGTAAGGGGGTCAAAGGTTACAGGGAGAAGGCAGGAAAATGGGGTTGAGAGGGAAAAATAGATCAGCCATGATTGAATGACGGTTTTTTTTTGGTGGGCTGAATGCCCTAATTCTGTTCGTCTGTCTTATGGTTCATGCTGATTCTCACAAGATGTTACTTTGTTGTTACTCTGACCAAACTGCATCACTATGGATTTGTTCATTTCACCTGTCTGTTGATATAGCAAGACATTTCGAGACGACAGATGGCACAATGGGCTAAGTGTTCGGCTGGCAACCTGAAGGTGGCCGGTTCGAATCCCGCTTGGAGTGCATACTGTCGTTGTGTCCTTGGGCAAGACACTTCACCCACCTTTGCCTGTGTGTGAATGTGTGTGAATGTGTGTGAGTGATTGGTGGTGGTCGGAGGGGCCGTAGGCGCAGAATGGCAGCCACGCTTCCGTCAGTCTGCCCCAGGGCAGCTGTGGCTACAGAAGTAGCTTACCACCACCGAGTGTGACTGAGGAGTGAATGAATAATGCGATGTAAAGCGCCTTGAGTATTAGAAAGGCGCTATATAAATCCCATCCATTATTATTATTATTATTATTATTATTTCACTTGTCTTTCAATATCTGTTACAACCCCTCAATTGTACTTCTTTCTTCTTGACCAGGTTAGTAGCTTTGTTAAACTCTCTGTAAGCAAGTACAGTCTATTTAGTCTTTCATCTTTAGGTTAAAGAGTGATTAGATCGTACTTGCCTACAGGGAGTTTACATAAGGATTTATGTCTATTTAAAAAAGGTTGACATCTCTGTTCCTCAAACCAGCCCTGGTAGACAGCCCACTGCATATTTAAGGAAAAAACACAGGCTTAGTTCACTGTCTACCACTAATCCTGTGTACAAACAGCCAACTTCCTTTTAACATCATGGGGTTCCTGCAGGGAACATAGTGGAATCATTATATAGAATATATCAACAACAGAGGTACTAATGGGATCACAGGTAATTGAAGATGCTGGAATCTTGAGCATAAAACAAACTGCTGGAGGAATTTGGAGGGCCAGGCAGCATCTATGGAGGGAAATGGATAGACGACCTTTGGGATTGGGTGTCATATAAATGTTTCCCTTCACGGATGCTCAGTCCCACCTGCAGTTTGCTTTTGCACAGACTAATGGGGAAATGGGTTTAAGAAGCAAACAAAATACCCGTCAAATGCCTGCATTTACTTTCTATTCTGAATTGCAGAGGACATAAGATATAATTGCAGAGGATTCAACAACTGTAACCATAACAGCAGGAAATTATCTCCAACTGTGTTTTCAACTGATTAACACAATGATTCAAACATAACTTTTTATCCCTTTGTAACTTTCTCCTGGGTTCCTCTAGCAGGATTTTCCTTCATCTAAGATCAGGATGAGAATGTACAAGGCATGGTAAGTTAGATGACATTAATATAGGTAGACAGTTAATGTGTAGGAAGGAACTGTAGATGCTGGTTTACATCGAAGATAGACACAGAATGCTGGAGTGACTCGGCGTGATAGGCTGATCTTTCTATCCAGAGATGTTGCCTGTCCCGCTGAGTTACTCCAGCATTTTGTGTTTATCTTAGGTAGAGAGTTGAGATGGCTCCCAAGAATTCCACTGTGATCTTTATCAGCTGGGTAAGTGGGCTAAGGAATGGCAAATGGAGTTTAACTCAGATAGGGGGTAGACACAAAATGCTGGAGTAACTCCGCGGTTGAGGCAGCCTCTATGGAGAGGAGGAATGGGTGACGTTTCGGGTTGAGATCCTTCCTCACACTTGATGATAATTCCGATAAGTGTGAGCTGTTACATATTTGTTAGCCAAACCAAAGCAAGAATTTCATTGTGTGTCATTTGTAGGGCCCTGGGGAGTGTTGTACAACAAAGGAATCCAGGAATACTTTCCCTGAAAGTCACCTCAGGTAGTTAGGGTGGTGAAGGCAGCTTTTGGAACGACGCCGTTAAGCTGGAATGATCAAAGGATGTTGCCAGTACTTGAGAGACTGAGTTGTAGGGGATCGTTCATCATGCTGGGGCTTCATTCCTTTAAGTTGGAGACTGAGTGTGTTCGTATCTAGGTGTATAATCATGAAACAGCGAATGTACATTGTTTTTTTTCCAGGATAGGTGAATCTAGAGCTAGAGGGCACAGGTTTAAGGTGAGAGGGGAAAGATTTAATAGGAATCTTAGGAAATAATAGGAAAGGTTAATTGAAACCTGAGGAGCAACTTTTTCAAACCAGAGGGTGGCGGGTATATGGACTGAGCTGTCAGAGGAAGTAGTTGAAGCAGGGACAATAAGGTTTAAAAGTCATAGATTCTGAAGAAAGGGCCTGACTTGAAATTTTGCTTATCCATTTTCTCCAGAGATGCTGCCTGACCCTCTGAATTACTCCAGCACTTTGTGTCTTTTTTTGTCAACCAGCATCATCAGTTCCTTGTGTTTACTTTTTAAAAGTAGTTCGAATGGGTACATAGATGGGAAAGGTTTAGAGGGTTATGGGATAAATGTTGCTGTGATTCGCTTAGATGGAGAATTTTGGTGGGCATGGAGGAGTTGGGTTGAATGTTCTGTGCAGGAGACCCCCAGCCAATCCCAGTGAGGTTACTCTTTAAGTTAGAAGAAAAATTGGAACTTATTGGAAGTTTTTTCTTATGTCCAATTACCTATGGAGCCATGACTTTCCATTCCTGGGGATATGGTACATTATTTTTCACGAGCACTAGCTCGAAAGTAAGGATGTTATCAGTGCGAGTCAACAACACAGTTAGTAATCTCCCTCCTGCATTAGAAGCACTTTCTGAAAATGTATGCAACAATAAGATGACCTCTTCAGGCAGCAATGAATGGTTAATGTATAAGGCATTTGCAGTAAGCTCATTACTTCCAGTTGGAAAAATAAGTTAATGGACCTGACTGAGCTACGATATGTGGAACCGTCATGGTTGATGGTTTTGTAGGGAGTTGCTCTTTATTTTTGCATTTAGACAATGTCGTTGTAATACCAGCATTAATTATAGGGAGGAATCGTACCAGGGAAGGGGAAGAATGGTTAATCGGTATTCGAGAGTTGTTAAGTAGATTTTGTTTTAGTGGTGTAGTATTTGATTTCCCTTGCATTTATCAATGTCAACGCAGTTGCAAATTTTATTAAATCCCCAAACAATTGAGAAGTCTATGATAGGCTCTCTTCACTCTTCCTGTCCCAGATTAAAGTTGTGGGTAATGTAAAGACACTGTGCTTTGCATGCAATCTATCGTTGAACTTTGCGAATTCTGTATGAAATGACAGGTCTCTTCTTTCTGCCGTATTTCGCGATGCCGGGAAGGATCACCAGGTTAATATAAAACCTTGTGCAACATAAATATAATCCATACAAATTCTACAGGTCAGGCAATAATTGGTGAGAAATGGACTGATAATGTTTTGGGTTGGAATGTTAAAGAATTTGAAGAAGAGTTCCAACATAAAATATCAATTTCCATCCACAGATGCTGCCAGACCTGCTGAGTTCCTCCAGCAGTTTGGTCTTTGTTCCAGATTCCCGCAGAGGCAGTCCACCGTATCTCAAATTTGCAGTATCCGGTTTCTCAGCATGTGGTGATATTTGGGTCTGTCATTGTTGGGATTGTCAAGGAGATCCTAATCTTCCAAGTCTCAGACTTAATGTTAGAGAACATCATTTTGCTTAACATGGGGACTATTTCATGGCAATTAACAGACAGGATGAGGCAAAGGGATCCAAGATGATCAGAGTTTTGTTTAAGAAGGAACTAGATGCCAAATGCTAGATGCAGGAAGATTGTTCCCGATGTTGGGGAAGTCCAGGACAAGGGGTCACAGTTTAAGGATAAAGGGGAAATCCTTTAGGACCGAGATGAGAACAACATTTTTCACACAGAGAGTGGTGAATCTCTGGAACTCTCTGCCACAGAAGGTAGTTGAGGCCAGTTCATTGGCTATATTTAAGAGGGAGTTAGATGTGGCCCTTGTGGCTAAAGGGATCAGGGGGTATGGAGAGAAGGCAGGTACAGGATACTGAGTTGGATGATCAGCCATGATCATATTGAATGGTGGTATAGGCTTGAAGGGCCGAATGGCCTACTCCTGCACCTATTTAAAAAAATAAAATAAAAAAAACTGTAGATGCTGGAAAATCAAAGGTAGACAAAAATGCTGGAGAAACTCAGCGGGTGAGGCAGTATCTATGGAGTGAAGGAAATAGGCGACGTTTCGGGTCGAAACCATGATCAGAGTCCTGGCTTTGCTTCAGGGTCTTAAAACACAACAAACCCGCACTCACACTGATTCACCTACCATGCAGAAACAGAGGACACACACAGTTTGCCCACACCCTCTTCCTCATAAACCTCTTCCTGAGCCCCTCTCATTCAGTTGTAACTCTGGCACTTCTTCCCACACTCTCAGCCCCCACCCTCTCTAATCCCTTGTTTTAACTCTTTTTCCCCCAACATACCTTGCTCTTGCACTCATTTCCTCATCAACCCTCACACTGATTCTTGCGTTCTGACCCGTCAGTCTTGCCTCCTTCCCTTATGCTTTCATCTCCCCAGTCCCTGTAGCCATGCCAACCGAGCGAGACTTGAGTGCTAATATGAGCACTCGGAGGCCAAGCCCCAAGTCATCGGTGACTTCTTCACAGAAGTATTTAAGACATAATTTACCTGAAAAGTTTGAAAGTCCAAAGGCTTTCCCACCCTGGACAGTCGAGATACCTGAAGACACAGGAAATTCTGGATCATTTTCTATACGTCAGGAGGCACTTCTCAATACTGTCCACATCAGTGATGAAATCCACAAGACACCCAATGTACCAGCATTCAACCGTGTATGGGACAAAAAAGATTAAGAGTGGTACCAAGCTTAGTCTACTGGGCAGCAGAGATCCATGGCCTGGTTGGAAGGTAACCATGGGAGGAGAAACCTCAGAGCAGTAGAAGAACATCTTTTGCATGATCTACCAAATCCATTGGCTTGATAAGCAACTAATGCCAATGTCCAACTTCAGCCTAGCAATCACAGGTTAATGTGATGTGGTATACATCAGTGAACTAATGATTGTCCAGTCCAGGTACATAAGATGAGCACCAAACGGAATCACTGCATGGGAGTTTCATGGTCACAGGGTAATGCTTACAGGATTTTCTCAATGTAAGGCCCTCACTAACTCAAGAAAGTCCCTGGCCCATGATCACACAAGAGCTAGGAGAATACCCAGTGAGCCTCGTGTTTACATTGAGGAAGCACATGGAGGCCTTAACGGAAACAAGGATGGATTGGAAAACTACGCATCTACTCATCCCATCAAGCACCCTCTTTTCAGCCACCTCAGAATCTGCGAAGCAATTTATGGGGCTGTCCTTCGAATCCAAGGAGTTGTCCAATAAGAATTTGTGTAACGCACGCAATATATCAGCAGATAAGTGTGTCAATGGATTCATAAGTCAATTGGGTGGCCGTGTTTAGCTTGCATTAGCTCTAACTGTGACTTGCCGACAGATGAAAATGTTTCTGCATTAGCTTGAGAGAATTGGCAGCTTGCATTGCCCTGGTTGAAGGACGAGTGATATTTTGTGTGCATGTTTCAAGATGTGGTCCTTTTGGATTCATTTCGTACGTCAGCATTTTCCAGCCCAGTGTAGGTTGATTACAACAATGATTTAGCCACAAATGTCACAGAATATTAGTAGGATCAATTTATCAAGGTCTGGCATATGTTATTTTTTCCCTTTTGTTATTGATGACAATAAATCTCATCAAGTACAAAATGACTAATATTCCCTGAAATACTGTTCAGTTCGTCGTCCAAATCTGTCACAGTGCTGTCTGCAGATGATTTATTCAGCACATTGCAACCTTGCCTGTGCTGCTTCAACTTATTTTCAGATATTTTGCAGTCAGGATTTGCTTTATGGACTTTATGCACTTTGTATTATTGCCCCATGGAAAGGAAGAGTGTGGATAAAGGCCAACAAACTACCAAATGCTTATTTCGATATTGGTTCATAATTGTCCGTGTACTGAGATACAATGAAAAGTTTGGTTGATATGCTATCCATCAAATCATACTATACATGTGTACAATCAAGCCATGCACAGATACACCAGGAAGTGCAAAGAGAAAAATACTAAAGCAAAGAATATAGTGTTAAGTTACAGAAAAAGAACAGATGAAAAATATGCAAAGTTCATAATGGGGTAGATTAGAAGACTTAGGGAAGGACTATCCAGTAGTCTGATAACAAAAGACTGAAAAAAAATGTTATTTAAAGGTCCAAGATCCTCATCGCATCGCTGGAGGTCCTGTAAAGCTGTGTTGTTCTTGTCCACCTCTTCTGGCTCTCTTGAGATTTCTCTGTGCTGAGCTGCTGAAAGGCAAGAAACCTCATCCTGGGTGAAACAGGGGTAGCACAGTAGCGCAGTGGTAGAGCTGCTGCCTTACAGGGACGACAGATGGCACAATGGGCTAAGTGTTCGGCTGGCAACCGGAAGGTAGCCGGTTCGAATCCCGCTTGGAGTGCATACTGTCGTTGTGTCCTTGGGCAAGACACTTCACCCACCTTTGCCTGTGTGTGAATGTGTGTGAATGTGTGTGAATGTGTGTGAGTGATTGGTGGTGGTCGGAGGGGCTGTAGGCGCAGATTGGCAGCCACGCTTCCGTCAGTCTGCCCCAGGGCAGCTGTGGCTACAGAAGTAGCTTACCACTACCGAGTGTGACTGAGGAGTGAATGAATAATGCGATGTAAAGCGCCTTGAGTATTAGAAAGGCGCTATATAAATCCCATCCATTATTATTATTATTATTACAGCGCTGGAGACCTGACTACAGGTGCTGTCTGTAAAGAGTGTGCACGTTCTCCCTGTAACCTTGTGGGTTTTCTCCAGGTGCTCCTGTTTCCACCCACATTCAAAAAACCTATTGTAAATTGTCCCTAATGTGTAGGATAGTGCTAGCGTACGGGATGATTGCTAGTCAACGTGGACTCGGTGGGCCAAAAGGCCTGTTTCCATGCTGTATCTCTAAAGCCTAAAATAAAGAATGGGGACCTGTTCAATCTGGGACTCAGGGTTGGGGAAGGGGGAGCAAGAAGGATAGGAGAGAGAGTAAAAGTTTTTTTTTCTCACAAAGGGATAGAAACATAGAAAATAGGTGCAGGAGTAGGCCATTCGGCCCTTCGAGCCTGCACTGCCATTCAATATGATCATGGCTGATCATCCAACTCAGTATCCTGTACCTGCCTTCTCTCCATACCCCCTGATCCCATTTGCCACAAGGGCCACATCTAACTCCCTCTTAAATATAGCCAATGAACCGGCATCAACTACCTTCTGTGGCAGAGAATTCCACAGATTCACCACACTCTGTGTGAATTTTTTTTTTCTCAGTCTTGGTCCTAAAAGACTTTCCCCTTATCCTTAAACTGTGACCCCTTGTTCTGGACTTCCCCAACATCGGGAACAATCTTCCTGCATCTAGCCTGTCCAACCCCTTAAGAATTTTGTAAGTTTCAATAAGATCCCCCCTCAATCTTCTAAATTCTAGTGAGTACAAGCCAAGTCTATCCAGTCTTTCTTCATATGAAAGTCCTGCCATCCCAGGATGTTGGATATGGATCTCTGAGCAATGGAAGGACAAAGATCAGAAAGATGGGAGTTGGAAATCAGTTTTCAGTTGCCTAAAGTACTTTGATGGGCTCCAAAAGAAAGGGTTGAATTATGAAGGCCATGTGGGTCCATATGTTCCTAAACATAAAATATTTTTGTTCTATGATTTATCAAAACAAAATGTGCTTGTCAAATGCATACAGCCATATAAATAGATATGTTGCACTTGTTATTTTCAGCCAAAATGTGATCCATCTATTTAAGAAATAAGATGACGACTATTTGTGCTTTAATTCTATACTCGAGTGCTTCAGCATCGAAGGTGTGGTACAGCTTGTTACTGACTGGGCATAGTTGGCAACATGGCTTGAGAAGACAACCACCAGCTATCTCCATCATTGATCCATGCCCTTCAGACCACTTCTATTGTGATGCAGCTTCTTTTGAAAGTACTATCGTGCCTCTTGCAAGGCACTGCCAGATATAACATTCAATGTAACCAGGCAGCATTTGCTTCACAGATGGTAAGACTACGAGGGTTGACAGACATTGGCTGTTCTTATAGAAATAAAAGTGCTAATGAAATTTAGATGGAAATAAACTGCTGATTAATCTATTTGTTATATATTATAAATCCTACTAAGTTCTCTTCCTAGAAAAAACACCATTAGAGCATATATTAAAAAAAAACAGGATGACATATTTCAAGAAGGCTTGATTCCAGGAGTAAGGAAGTTTTGCTACAATTACACAGGGGCTTGGTAAGACCGCACTTTGAATATTGGATATAGTTTTGGTGCTTTTGCCAAGGAAAAGTGTGTACTTGCCATAGAGGGAGTGCAGTAAAGACCTACCAGGCTGGTTCCAGGCACCATGAATCAGAGAAGAGATTCAGTGGGTTGAGATTTTACTCCGGATTTGAAAAGGGGGATTTCATCAAACCATGGAGCATTAGAGAAGATACCAGAGGTGTGTATTTCTCCTGAATGAGGAGTCAAGGACTGGAGGGTTCAGCTTGTGAGGAAGAGGTAGGCCATATCGGACTGAGATGAGGAAAAATTTCTTCACTGGTGTGTGTGTGTGGTGAATCTTTTAAAATTCTCTATCAAAAAAGAGTATGGAGGCTCATCATCTGTCCATTTTGCTCCTCAGATGCTGCCCTTTACATTGGTTGAAACATTTTAAAACATAATTAAACATTGCACCTGGTATAAGTCTCTTTTAAACAAATGAGTAGGGTCCTCTGTCATGTGGAGTGATTTGAACATTATTCACTAGACCTGAATCTAGTCCCGATCCGTCCCGACGCCAGAGTTTCGATCATCCCGACGAGAGGGCTTCAACAATGGACCGTCGGCAACAGTCCCGTTCAAAGGCCCTGACCACCACGGGTGAACAAAGAGGAAGATGAATGAACTTTATTGCCTTCCATCACAGTGAGGAATGTTGATTCCACGGTGGTGGATGTTTATGTTAAATTTATTGTGTAGTGCGTTCTTTTTACTTGAATAGCTGTATGGTAACTCAAATATCACTCTACCTTAATTGGTGCATGTGACAATAAATGTGAACTTCGACTCGAAAGATTTAAAACTTCACGGATCATCAGGTCTTGAACCTTTATGATGACGAGGCCAACACCAGTTGATTATAAGAGAAGATACTGGCCAAGATGAAAATCAAAGGCAAAATATGTCAGGGGGGTGACAAATAATGAACATGGCAATGGACCCTATGTCTATCTCCGCTCCACTTCATCAGTCTGAAGAAGCATCCCGATCTGAAACATAATCTGTCCATTTCGCTCCTCAGATGCTGCCTGACCTGCTGAGTTCCTCCAGTAGTTTGCTTCTAACACAAGATTCCAGAATCTGCAGTCTCTTTTGTCTCCTTGATAGTTAGATGTTGCTTTGCAAGGTAGTTAGAATTTGAAAAGTGAGAGTGCAGGGATCCCATCTGGATTCTGTTCTACTTTTGATATTCGGTCCATTGAAGACAGTATAATTTAATTTAGGATATTACAATCTGCTTGCGTGTTTCAAAACAAGTGTGTGAGGATCCTGCCAAGTCGTTTAAGAGATTTATATAGCAGCTTCAGAAAAATAGGTGACACAATGGTATTGCTGCCTCATGGCTTCAGCAACCGTTTAAACAGGACCTCTGGTGCTATATGCCTGGAGATTGCCTGCGCTCCTTACCAATGCATTGGTTACCCTGCCTACTCTGGTTTTCTTCCATAACTTGTGCTGATCTCCCCACCATCAAATGGATCTGTAGGTGCTGCCACAAAAAGGCAGCCAGCATCATGAAGAACCCACACTACTCTGAACACACTCTCATTTCACTCCTACCAATGGGAAGAAGGTATAGGAGTCTGAAATCATGAACCCCCCCCCCCCCCACATTCAAGAACAGCTTCTTCCCAACACCCACCAGGCTCTTGAACACTACAAATACTAACTCCACTATGTACCTCCTTGGTTGCAATAAGGACTTTGGGCTTTTTGCATAATATTGGGGTTTTTGATTTATTTAATTTTATGTTGATGATGGTATTACCTATGAGTACTGTGTTTACTGGTCTATTATGCTGCTGCAAGCAAGATTTCACTGTTTCGTTGTTGGTACAAATGAGAATTAAACACTCTTGACTCTTGGTCTAAAGATGTGGTGATCAATAGAATAATTGGCTACTAACAATTACTGTGTAGCCAATGTTGTAGTAGCCGATAATGCTACTAAATCAGAAGATCAGCACCTCTTTGGGATCAATAGTCAAGACTGTTTAATTGTTATATGTACCATCAACGGAACAATGAGGTGCTCAGTCAGAGAACTGGGGAGAGAATGGGTAGTAAGGCAGTAAGTGGGGGGGGGGGGATGGGAATGCCATGAGAGCCAGCATAGGCTGAATGGGTTCCAGTACAGTGGAAAATAAAACTATAAGCATGTGGGATTAGAGTGAAAGTGTGTTGTAAACTCATGGGCCATCGTCTATACTTGGTTTTTGGCATCTCTGATACATCATGGGAGTAGGAAAGTCATTATTTGAAACATATGAAACAACAAGCATTTGTTGAGTGTTATCTGGGTAGAAGCAAATACTACAAAGTCACTACAACACAGCTAACTATTGTTTCTACTTTATATCGACGGCTTGTTATTAACTAAATACAAAATAGTCAGTAATGTATACGATAAAGATATGCTTACTGTACATTTCATGGTGTCAGTATCAAAAGCATTTATCGCCAATGAATATAGTCATTGTCATGATACAGGAAATATGGCACCCAACTTTCAACCAGTAATCTCCCGCAAAAGATTATACACTCAGGACATGCTGGAAACACTCAGCAGGTCAGGTGGCTTAAAAATAAATGCAGTTATTGTTCCAGGTCCAGGATCCTTTGTCAGATCTGGGAAAGGGGGGCAAGAAGTTTGTTTTCAGTCGGAGAGGAAATGCAGGAGGGAATGTTAGAACAAAATCAATGCATTGAAAAGCAATTTCCTTTGTTCTATACATCTTCCTCCCCCAACTTATTTTATAACTAAAACTAACTCCTTTACACAGTTCTGATGAAGGGTCTGTCTAAAATCATGAGAGAAATAGATCAGGTAGATGCACATAGCACTCTCTTGCCCAGAGTAGGTGAATCGAGGTCCAGAGGACATAGGTTTAAGATGAAGGGGAAAAAGTTAATAGGAATCTGAGGGGTAACCTTTTCACACAAAGAGTGGTGGGTGGATGGAACAAGCTGCCAAAGGAGGTAGTTGAGGCAGGGACTATCCCAACATTTAAGATACAGTTAGACAGGTACATGGATAGGACAGGTTTGGAGGGATATGGACCAAACACACTAGTGGAACTAGTGTAGCTGGGACATGTTGGCTAGTGTGGGCAAGTTGGGCCGAAGGGCCTGTTTCCACACTGTATCACTCTATCACACTATGGCCCTGACCTGAAATATTATCTGTTTCTCTTTTGATGGATGCAGCCTGACTAGTGTTTCTAGTTTGCACCTTGAATTTTCTTCCTCTGTATTTAAAAAAATCTTTTCCTACAGAATTTGTGTCTGCGCTAGAGGACTGAGGAGGTCTTCATTTAACTTATCATCCTAACAACCATCCCAACTACCTCAGAGCTACATAGGTAGAAATCTCTGCAAACAAAACACTCAGATTTGGAGGGAAGAATTCTACCAATAGCGCCACAGTTAACATTAAGTCAAACTACTGCTAATGGATTTGCAGATGGATGTAATTCAGAAAAAAACAATGGGATGATCACCTCATCAGTGGTAAAAAGCAAAACCATTACCAATGGTGAACACTAGTCACCAGGAATATTGATTTGCTTTCAATAGAGAACTGGTGCACAACTTGTAAAGTTACTACCTCAACTCCAGCAACTCAACGGGACAGGCAGCATCTCTGGGGAGTGCTGTTTTGGGTCAAGACTCTTCTTCTGAAGGAGGATCTCGCCTGAAATGTCTCTCCAGAGATACTGCCTGTCCCGTTGAATTACTCCAGCATTTTACTCTCTCCCCAGTAATGTCTGAGCAAACAGTTACATCATTACATGAATGAATACGGTAGGAATATAACAAGGGGTAAGCACAAGGCTCGGAAATTAGCATGATCATTAGTTTTTATTAGTATGAAAACATTATATTTCTCTTCATAACAATAGAATTGAGGGAGATTATTCTGCCTGTCTACCAACTCTTTGAAGGTAATCTTATCAATTCCATTGCCTCACTCATGCCCCGCAGCCTTGCAAATTGTTTCCATAGAGTGAATTTTCAGTTCCCTTTTGAAATATTTCTTGAGATACCTTCCCAAAAGGGGAAGGGTTTGGGTCAAATCAAAAGTAATAAAACATCGTAGATCCACTCACGGCCACTTTGAAAGGGGAGGGGGTAAAGGGTGGGTTACCAAAGCGTCCACAAGATGACAAGAGAATGGAGTTAGGAGGGAGAGTTAGATCAGGCATGATTGAATGGCGGAATAGGCTTAAAGGGCCAAATGCCCTAATTCTGCACCTATCACATGATCTTGTGATGAAACTTACGGTAAATATTGTAGAGAGGCTGTCTGTCCTCATTGTAACAGCCATACTTGGATGGTGAACTGTGCTTATTAGGGTTGCAGGAAACATAAGAACAATAAATGACAATAGTGCAAGTTGGTAGAGGAGAAGATTTATTGCAAATTATATGAATTTATTGTGTGATACGTGAAAGGGAACAGAGTTCCGTTGACTGGAGTTTACATCTGAAGAAAAGGGAATTATTCCATACTTTAGAAACTTCCAGTGAATGTTTATATTGTTCAATATAGAAATATTAGGAGTTTTAGCTTAAATAAAAGGAATTTATCTTACATCTATTCCTGCTGCAGCTGAGAAAACACAATCTGCCACAGGCAATGATGGTCCAGTTTTATACTGCTATCATAGAGTCTGTCCTCACCTACTCCATCACGGTCTGGTTTGGCTCAGCCACCAAGCTTGACATCCGGAGGCTGCAGCAAATCGTCCGATCAACCGAGGTTGTTGGCTGCAACCTAACCCCCCCCCCATCGACAAACTGTACACTGCAAGTGCCAGGAAGAGAGTGGGTAAGATCATCTCTGAGCCCTCTCACTCTGGCCACAAACTCTTTAAATCACTTCCCTCTAGAAGGCAACTCTGGACTGTCAAAGCCACCACAGCCAGACATAAAAAAAGCTTTGTACTCTGGTATGGAATTTGCTTGATAGCACACAACTTTTTCTTTTTATCTTGGTACACATCACAATAATAAACAAGTACCAATATAAAGTCATCTTTTTGTTTAAATTCTTTCAAATTCATTGACTATTTTAGACTTTAGAGATACAGTGTGAAAACAGACCCTTCAGCCCACCAAGTCCGCGCCGACCAACGATCACTATGTATACTAGCACTATCCTTCACATTAGAGACAATAAACAGAAGACAATTAACCTACAAACGTGTATGTCATTGGAATGTGGGAGAAAACTGGAGCACCTGGAGAAAACCCATGTGGTCACAGGGAGAGTGTACAAACTCTGGACAGCCCCATAGTCAGGTTCAATCCCGGGTCTCTGGCGTTGTAAGGTGCAACTCTACCACTGTACTGCCTGGGACAAGGACTGACAATTGTGTCCCCTCTCTCATGGAGGCCAAATATAGACTGGGTGACCACCTCTGCTCAGTGATCCCAAGCTGATCACCTTTTCATTCTGACACTCCCTTGCACTCCGACTTTAACCCCTGCGCTTAGCCACCGATATACAATCAATGCACCTCAACATAAACTCCATTCAACCATGATTTTTGGACACAGCATTGATTTCAACAATATCGAACAACAATTCTCCTCCTCTGTTTACATTCTTTTCCATCCATTTTTGTCTTTAAATTGCTCCTAATCACCTTACAGCTTCTCTTATGTTCTTGAGATTCTGCCCCCTTTCTCAACATCTTAAAGCTAGTTTGATCTTTAACTTTTTCCCACTGAACTCTTACTATTCCATCTAGCCCAGTTCCTATTCTAGTTAGCCTGACATCGGTGGTGGGGAAGATGCTGGAGTCGATTATTAAAGAAGTAATAGCGGCGCATTTGGATAGCAGTAACAGGATTGGTCCAAATCATGCTTGACTAATATTCTGAAATGTTTTGAAGATGTAACAAGTAAAATGGATAAGGGGGAGCCAGTGGATGTGTATCTCGATTTTCAGAAAGCCTTTGATAATGTCCCACACAGGCAAAATTAGAGCACATGCTATTGGGGATAGGGTGTTGACATGAATAGAAAATTGGATGGCAGACAGGAAACAAAGAGTAGGGGTTAACGGGTCCTTTTCAGAATGGCAGGCAGTGACTAGTTGGATGCCGCAAGGCTTGGTGCTGGGACCGTAGCTATTTACAATATACATTAATGATTTAGTTGAAGGAATTAAAAGTAACATTAGCAAATTTGCAGATGACACAAAGCTGGGTGGCAGTTTGAACTGTGATGAGGATGCTATCAGGATGCAGGGTGACTTGGACAGGTTGGGTAAGTGGGCAGATGCAGTATAATGTGGATAAATGTGAGGTTATCCACTTTAGTGACAAAAACAGAAAGGCAGATTATTATCTGAATGGTGCCAGGTTAGGAAAAGATGAAGTACAACGAGACCCTAGTGTCCCAGTACATGAAAGTAAGTCACTGAAAGTAAGCATACAGGTGCAGCAGGCAGTGAATAAAGCTAATTACATGTTGGCCATAACGAGAGGAGTTGAGTATAGGGACAAAGAGGTCCTTCTGCAGCTGTACAGGACCCCGGTGAGACCACACCCGGAGTATTGTGTGCAGTTTTGGTCTCCTAATTTGAGGAAGGACATTCTTGCTAAATAGGTAATGCAGCGTAGGTTCACGAGGTTAATTCCCGGGATGGAGAGACTGTCATATGATGAAAGAATGGAGCGACTGGGCTTGTATTCACTGGAATTTAGGATGAGAGGGAATCTTATAGAAACATAAAATTATTAAGAGATTGGACACGCTAGATGCAGGAAACATGATCCCAATATTGGGGGAGTCCAGAACCAGGGGCCACAGTTAAAGAATAAGAGGTAGGCCATTTAGAATTGAGATGAGGAAAAACCTTTTCACCCAGAGAGTTGTGAATTTGTGGAATTCTCTGCCTCAGAAGGCAGTGGAGGCCGATTCACTGGATGCATTCACAAGAGAGTTAGACAGAGCTCTTAGGGCTAGCGGGATCAAGAAATATGGGGAGAAGGCAGGAACTGGGTACTGATTGTGGATGATCAGCTATGATCACATTGAATGGCTAGAAGGGCTGAATAGCTACCTCCTGCACCTATCTGTGACTATGTATCTGGTTTTTTTTTCGCCTTTCAGCAGCGATCACTGTCGCAGTCAGCAAGGGGGGAACTGTATGATTGCAGTATTTCTCAGACCAATAGCCTATTTGACCATTTGTCCTGCTCTCCGAAATATGGTCCACCATCTTAGCTGGCCCAGGGACAGATTATTTTTTGTTTTTTCTTTTTAATTAAGACATTTATTGTCACATGCACCAATTGGCACAGTGAGATTTGAGTTACCATACAGCCATACGAATAAAAAGAACACAATACGATAGAATTTAACGAACATCCCCACACAGCAGAATCAATGTTTCCCACTATGAGGGAAGGCAATATAGTTCAGTCCTCTTCCTCTTTGTTCACCCGTGGCCGGGGCCTTCAGGCCCTCTCGCCGGGGATGATTGGAGCTCCGGCATCGGTACGGAGAACATTCTCAGCGGCTTGGAGTTTCCGAATCGGCCACTTCCTACCGGAGACCGCGGCTCCTGAAGTCCACGGGCCGAACTTGGCGGAGATTCAATGCTGGTGACCCAGGCAAGAGGCCCCCAGGACTCCGCGATGTTAAAGTCAGTGCTGCCCGCGGCTGGAAGTTCCGCAAACCACAGCTCCACAGTATTAAACAGCAGTCCCAACACTCCGGCGATACACAGTAAGGCATTGTCCCGCTCCGCGATGGAATCCATTGCTGCGCCGCTGCTGAAGCTCTGGCCTGTCTCCGGCAGGAAATGCCGCGCCAATCCAGATGGTGGGCCGCGAGAGGCGGCAAAGACGCGGAGAATAGATGCATCCTCGACCAGGTAGTGACTGAGAAAACGGTTTCCTCCTCCCCCGCATAAAAAGGACAAAAATACCTCCAGAAACATACTTTTAGATGAACTAAAAATAACAAAAAGGCTGAAAGGACAGACAGCTGCTGGCGAGGCAGCCACACGCAGCGCCACCCAATGGACACCCATTGGACATTGTTGGGTTTTACTGGCTCAATTACCATAACAGTTGTACTGAGTGAGTTAAAATCAAACTCATTAGGTTGGATTGGTATTCTGATCATTAACTTTGTGTTTTATTCCTGATTTTGTCATTTCCGGATTTTGTTCTACTTACTGGGTTTCTGCTGCCTTGACCTTAAGATCTGAAATTCCCTTCTCATATTTCTCTGCTCTATACTACTCTGTATGCTTTATCACAACCTTTAATACATACCTCACAAGTCAATCCTTTTGTTATCTGTTTGTGACTTTACTTTTAAATTTGGTTTCATAGAACTCCTGCTGTGTGTCTCGGTACATTGGTTACATCTGAGATGCTATACAGTTGTACATTTTTGTTGTTCAAGGCAGGATGGAACTCGTAAAATTCATTCAATCATCAAACAATCTATGGAGCCTGTTTCAAAATCTGTACCACTGGTAGATCATGACCAAAAATACAACAGCTTTTTATTAAAACCAAGATGAGTTCTTCAGATACTGAAATTGCATGATAATTGGATAGTCCAACAAATGGGGACAGATTCTATCAAAATCTGTTTATAGATTCCAGATCTGATTGATAAGAGAGAATCACTTCATTCCTGATCATGTATTTCATTATTACTCAAAGCAACCATAATACTCCATCACAGGAAATAGACGATTGACTGATGTCTATTACAAACCCACTCTCCCACAACTAATTCGACTACACTTCCCACCCTGCTTCGTGCAAAGACTCTATCCCCTACTCCCAATTCCTCCGTCTACGCATCTGTGCCCAAAATGAGGGGTTCCATACTAAGACATCCGAGATGTCCTCGTATGGAACACCTCATCTTGGGCGCAGATGTGGTGTAGACGGAGGAATTGGGAGTAGGGGAGAGTGTATGTCCTCCAAGATGCCCTAATTCATTAGGAAACGGGGGTTCACCTCTCTCACCATAGACAACTAGTCCGATTTTATCGTATTTGTTCCGGTTTTTAGGTTAAAAAAGTGTGAAAAATCGGAACAGTACGATTTTGAAATGAGGGGGGAAAAAAAGGCCAAACAACCGCTGTCTCTAAAGGGGTTGCGTCCAATCACCGACCAACTTCCCTTAAAATTCCCATCCAATCAGCCGCTGCCTCCAAGGGCATTGTGTCCAATCACATGCGCTGATCACTCGGCGGCCATTCAGACGCTGTCTCCGAGAGGCGTTGTGACCAATCACCGACCAGCTTCCCTCACTGAAGCAGAAGATGGCTGCCCCCAACACTTTTTCTCTGCTGTTTGCACACAGTGCTAGGCAAAGAGACATTTCAGGACACATTCTTTGTAAAGATTTTTTTTAGCTGTATGAAGTCATTTATTTCATGAAATATTTATCTTTTGGGGCTTATTTTACTGGTTGTGTGTTAGAAATATTCTAAGCTTCTGTTATGTAAACTACCAGCAGAAAGCTTGGGAATCACTTTCAATTTATTGAAATTGCAGGAGGCCCCACTGTGGGGGGCCCAACCGGCCTCCTGGACCCCCGGCCAATACTTCCTACTTTTTTTCCGGAGGTGAATATCATGCCTGTAGGAGTTGTTTCAGGCCAGGGTTCTTCTTCAATAGGAAGGACAACAGATGCGGTTGTCTTTGCAAAACGCCAAATGATTCCAGCCCCTTAACATTGCCCCAGGCCATGGGGAAACATTGCTACCAAACGACGTTCAATTATAAACTTCTGGACAAATGCAAGAAAGCAGCTATGACATATAATACACAATAAACTGTATTACAAATACACAATAAACAAGTTATGCATTCTTGTACATTTACATGGGTATGACTGTACATATATAAAAAAAAATCAGCAAATGGCACTGCGTAAAAATACTGATTTCCTCAGCAAAATATTGATTTTCAGGTACTAGACTACTAAAATGCTCTGACAAAACTTGGCAGCTCTGAATATATCGCGATATCGGCAAACTACTTAAAAAATCCTAAAAACCCAGGAGCTAAGGCGGGCCCCTGGACCCGCCTTGGGCGCTCACGCTCCGTCAACCCGCACACTCAGAGTAAGATTATTCATTTTCAAATGTTGGCAGGTATGGCCCTCACTCGTCTCTCCTCGGTACCCCACAGCTCTGCCCTTCCTCCTCCTCCCCTAGTCTCAACAGAGACAGAGTCCCCCTGGTCCTTACCTTCCACCCCATCAGCCGTTGCATACAACACATAATCCTCCGAAATTTCAGCCACCTCCAACGGGATCCCACCACTAGCCACATTTTCCCATCTCCACTTCTTTCTGCCTTCTGCAGAGACCGTTCCCTCCACAACTCCCAGGTTAACTCATCCCTTCCCACCCAAAACACCCCCTCCCCAGGTACCTTCCCCTGCAACAGCAGAAGATGCAACACCTGTCGCTATACCTTCTCCCTCGTCTCTGTCCAGGGACCTCAACAGTCCTTTCAGGTTAGGCAGAGGCTCACTTGCTCCTCCTCCAACCTCATCTACTGTATCCGTTGTACAAGATGTGGACTGTTATACATTGGTGAGACCAAATGCAGACTGGGCGATCGTTTCACGGAACACCTTCACTCATCCCGCCTGAACCCACCTCATCTCTTTAATTCTCCCTCCCATTCTTACACAGACCTTTCTGTCCTAGGTCTCCTCCAATGTCAGAGGGATGCTAAATGGAAATTGAAGGAACAGCATCTTAAGCCCGTCCCACTTAGGTGTCCTTGGCACGCTAATTACGCAACCCCGACAGTCCCACGAGAGTTGCACGCGGCTTCATGCACCCGCACAACCGTCTGGAGCGCGTGACGTCATTTGAAAATGGACACAAAATGCTGGAGTAACTCAGCGGGCCCGGCAGCATCTCTAAGGAGAAGCAATGGGTGATGTTTCGGGTTGAGACCGTTCTTCAGTCTGAAAGAAGGGTCATGACCCGAAACATCACCCATTGCTTCTCTCCAGAGATGCTGCCGGTCTCGCTGAGTTACTCATATAAACATATAACAATTACAGCACGGAAACAGGCCATCTCGGCCCTACAAGTTCGTGCCGAACAACTTTTTTCCCTTAGTCCCACCTGCCTGCACTCATACCATAACCCTCCATTCCCTTCTCATCCATATACCTATCCAATTTATTTTTAAATGATACCAACGAACCTGCCTCCACCACTTTCACTGGAAGCTCATTCCACACCGCTACCACTCTCTGAGTAAAGAAGTTCCCCCTCATGTTAGCCCTAAACTTCTGTCCCTTAATTCTGAAGTCATGTCCTCTTGTTTGAATCTTGCCTATTCTCAAAGGGAAAAGCTGATCCACATCAACTCTGTCTATCCCTCTCATCATTTTAAAGACCTCTATCAAGTCCCCCCTTAACCTTCTGCGCTCCAAAGAATAAAGACCTAACTTATTCAACCTTTCTCTGTAACTTAGTTGTTGAAATCCAGGCAACATTCTAGTAAATCTCCTCTGTACTCTCTCTATTTTGTTGACATCCTTCCTATAATTGGGTGACCAAAATTGTACACCGTACTCCAGATTTGGTCTCACCAATGCCTTGTACAATTTTAACATTACATCCCAGCTTCTATATTCAATGCTCTGATTTATAAAGGCTAGCATACCATAAGCTTTCTTTACCACCCTATCTATATGAGATTCCACCTTCAAGGAACTATGCACGGTTATTCCCAGATCCCTCTGTTCAACTGTATTCTTCAATTCCCTACCATTTACCATGTACGTCCTATTTTGATTTGTCCTGCCAAGGTGTAGCACCTCACATTTATCAGCATTAAACTCCATCTGCCATCTTTCAGCCCATTCTTCCAAATGGCCTAAATCACTCTGTAGACTTTGGAAATCCTCTTCATTATCCACAACACCCCCTATCTTGGTATCATCTGCATACTTACTAATCCAATTTACCACACCTTCATCCAGATCATTGATGTACATGACAAACAACAAAGGACCCAACACAGATCCCTGAGGCACCCCACTAGTCACCTGCCTCCAACCCGATAAACAACCATCCATCATTACCCTCTGGCTTCTCCCATTCAGCCACTGTTGAATCCATCTTGCTACTCCTGCATTTATACCCAACAGTTGAACCTTCTTAACCAACCTTCCATGAGGAACCTTGTCAAAGGCCTTACTAAAGTCCATATAGACAACATCCACTGCTTTACCCTCGTCAATTTCCCTAGTAACCGCTTCAAAAAATTCAAGAAGATTAGTCAAACATGACCTTCCAGGCACAAATCCATGCTGACTGTTCCTAATCAGACCCTGTTTATCCAGATGCTTATATATATTATCTCTAAGTATCTTTTCCATTAATTTGCCCACCACTGAAGTCAAACTAACAGGCCTATAATTGCTAGGTTTACTCTTAGAACCCTTTTTAAACAATGGAACAACATGCGCTGTACGCCAATCCTCGGGGACTATTCACGTTTCTAATGACATTTGAAATATTTCTGTCATAGCCCCGTCTATTTCTACACTAACTTCCCTCAATGTCCTAGGGAATATCCTGTCAGGACCTGGAGACTTATCCACTTTTATATTTTTCAAAAGTGTCAGTACTTCTTTTACTTTGAAACTCATAGTATCCATAGCTACTCTACTAGTTTCCCTTACCTCACATAATTCAATATCCTTCTCCTTGGTGAATACCGAAGAAAATAAATTGTTCAATATCTCCCCCATCTCTTTTGGCTCTGCAGATAGCTGTCCACTCTGTCTCTCCAATGAACCAATTTTATCCCTCGTTATCCTTTTGCTATTAATATAGCTGTAGAAACCCTTTGGATTTACTTTCACCTTACTTGCCAAAGCAACCTCATATCTTCTTTTAGCTTTTCTAATTTCTTTCTTAAGATTCTTTTTACATTCCTTATACTCCTCAAGCACCTCATTTACTTCATGTTGCCTATAATTATTGTAGATCTCCCTCTTTTTCCGAACAAGATGTCCAATGTCCCGTGAAAACCAGGGCTCTTTCCAATTTCTACTGTTTCCTTTCAACCGAACAGGAACATAAAGATTCTGTACTCTTAAAATATCCCCTTTAAATGTCCTCCATTTCTCTTCTACATCCTTCCCATAAAACAAAATGTCCCAGTTCACTCCTTTTAAATCATTTCGCATCTCATCAAAGTTAGCCTTTCTCCAATCAAAAATCTCAACCCTAGGTCCAGTTCTGACCCTCTCCATAATTATATTGAAACTAATGGTATTGTGATCACTGGACCCGAAGTGCTCCCCAACGCATACCTCCGCCACCTGTCCCGTCTCACTTCCTAACAGGAGGTCCAGCACTGCCCCTCCTCAAGTAGGTACCTCTATGTATTGCTGCAAAAAACTATCCTGCACACATTTTACAAACTCCAAACCATCCAGCCCATTTACAGAATGTGTTTCCCAGTCTATGTGTGGAAAGTTGAAATCTCCCACAATCACTACCTTGTGCTTACTACTAATATCTGCTATCTCCTTACATATTTGCTCTTCCAATTCTCGATCCCCATTTGGCGGTCTATAATACACCCCTATAAGTGTTGCTACACCTTTCCCACTTCTCAGTTCCACCCAAATAGCCTCCCTAGATGAACCCTCCAATCTATCCTGCTAAAGCACTGCTGTAATATCTTCCCTGACTAGCAATGCAACACCTCCACCTCTTGCCCCTCCAATTCTATCACACCTGAAGCAACGAAATCCTGGAATAATTAGTTTCCAATCACAGCCCTCCTGCAACCATGTTTCACTGATCGCCACAACATCATACTTCCAGGTGTCTATCCAGACTCTAAGCTCATCCACCTTTCTTACAATGCTCCTAGCATTAAAATATGCACATTTAAGAAACCCCCCGCCTCTTATTCTCTGTTTATTTCCTTTTTTTTCTTTCTCCTCTTGTGTCCGAGTGCTACCCTTTTCTGCTTCCTGCCTCCCATTCTGTCTACTAGCTTTCTCTATTTGAGTCCCTCGCCCCAACCATACTAGTTTAAAGTCTCCCCAGTAGCCGTTGCAAATTTCCCCACCAGGATATTGGTCCCCCTCGGGTTCAAGTGCAACCCATCCTTTCTGCATTTTGTGTCTATCTTCAATTTTCTTGGCCCCGCTCCGAATAGGAGTGGGGGCGGATCCAGACCGCAACGGCCGTGAGCCCAAAACTGAGTTCGACGATCGTTTGCCGGCTTCTGCTGCTGTTGAAGGTGAGACGTTGCGTCGCGCCAGGGTCTTGGGCCTGTCCCACTTTGGCCGCCAGTTACCTGACAGGCCGGTGGCGCGCGAAGATTTTGTTCGGTACAAAATCCCGGAGCGCCGTGCGATACAGCGCACAACTCCATACCCCTCCGCGCTTCTCAGTGGGACCGGCCCCACGATGCCCGTGCGCCTCAACGCGACGACGAGGCCGCGTAATTTGCGTGCCAAGGACACGTAAGTGGGACAGGGCCTTAACATTTCGTTTGGGGAGCTTACAGCCCAGTGGTATGAATTTTGATATCTCTCACTTCAGGTATCCCCAGCATTCCCTCTCTCTCTATCCCTCCCCCACCCATTGCACTAGCTTCTCATTTTCACCCTACAACCAGCTAACAATGGCTTGTTTCCTTTATCATCATTGCTTTTTGCATATATTTCATTTATTGTTCTTTATCTCTCCACATCACCATCTATCTCTCTTGTTTCCCTTATCCCTAACCGGTATGAAGAAAGGTCTCGACCCGAAACGCCACCCATTCCTTCTTTCCAGAGATGCTGCCTGCCCCGCTGAGTTACTCCAGCTTTTGGTATCTATCTTCAGCCATAATACTTGATGTATTTCATCCACAAAACAATTTGTTGGTGCATTATTGACAGTTAAAGAAAAGGTTCCTAAATTACATGTGATTTCTGGAAATTCTATCTCCCATTTTTTGTTCATTTATGGTCACTAGACACGAATTATGTAGTGATGACATCTTAGCAAACATTTTAAACAATATTTTAATCTCCCGTTTTAATTTGTTTTAAAATTGATATCCATGTTAATTTAGAAGCCTCAATTCTTGAGGGAAGTATAATTAACTCGTGCATTATTGCTTCATTTGCTTATTTGTAAGTGGCTTATGTAGGTGATTTGTAATGGATGTAATCCACTGATAATATAAAATCATCAAAACTGAAAATAACTATAAATGTTTTTCCCTCCCAAGAGCCAAAAACCTTTGAATGCATCCTTGGCAAGGATTGCAATATATTTATATAGCAGTTCATTTAGTAGATATTTTTGTCTTGTATTATGGTGGTTGGTTCTGTTTTGTTTTATTGTATTGTAAATATTATT
The DNA here is from genome assembly GCF_010909765.2 of Amblyraja radiata. Classification (NCBI taxonomy): domain Eukaryota; kingdom Metazoa; phylum Chordata; class Chondrichthyes; order Rajiformes; family Rajidae; genus Amblyraja; species Amblyraja radiata. Next base: position 19,613,470 of record NC_045959.1, on the reverse strand, counting down.
TTTAATAATTAAATAAATATTTTGATTAAAAAAGAGACATAGAAACATAGAAAATAGGTGCAGGAGTAGGCCATTCGGCCCTTCGAGCCTGCACCACCATTTGATATGATCATGGCTGATCATCCAACTCAGTATCCTGTACCTGCCTTCTCTCCATACCCCTTGATCCCTTTAGCCACAAGGGCCACATCTAATTCCCTCTTAAATATAGCCAATGAACTGGCCTCAACTACCTTCTGTGGCAGAGAATTCCACAGATTCACCACTCTCTGTGTAAAAAATGATTTTCTCATCTCGGTCCTAAAAGATTTCCCCTTTATCCTTAAACTGTGACCTCTAGTTCTGGACTTCCCCAACATCGGGAACAATCTTCCTGCATCTAGCCTGTCCAACCCCTTAAGAATTTTGTAAGTTTCTATAAGATCCCCCCTCAATAACCAAACTGGAGCATGTATCCATTTTGTTGAATTTTTCTGATTGAAAGTAAAATAAATCAAGGAACTTGCATTTTAATGTATAATTAAAATTCTTACAAAATGTATATATGCTGCCCAAATGTTTTATGCCAGCTATTTCAAAATGTGCTCGCACTTTTGTTGAATATTGGCATTTGAAAATATAATGTCAATATGTCACATTCAGTCTTACAATGTCATCCATCCAAATTATTCTAGAAATAGATGGATCCCCAGAACCAGTCTCTTTCATCTGTCTAAGAAGGAACTACTGATGCTGGAAAATCGAAGGTAGACAAAAGTGCTGGAGAAACTCAGAGGGTGCAGCAGCATCTATGGAGCGAAGGAAATAGGCAACGTTTCGAGGCCGAAACCCTCTAACCCTTTTTCAGACTGATGTAGGGTGGGTGGGGGGGCAGGCAGAAGAAAGGAGAAAGGAAGAGGAGGAGGCTGAGGGAGAGCTGAGAAGGGGAGGAGACAGCAAGGGCTACCGGAAATTGAGGTTACCAGGGGAACATACAAACTCTGTACAGACAGTACCTGTTGTGTTGATCAAACCCGGGTCTCTGGTGCTATCAGGCTGCACCGCTATGCCACACTACAAAAGAGCAGCATAAATCTCATAGGTAGACAAAAATGCTGGAGAAACTCAGCGGGTGAGGCAGCATCTATGGAGAGAATAGGCGACGTTTCAGGTCGAGACTATTCTTCAGACTGATGTCGGGGGGGGGGGGGGGGAAGGGAAGGTAGAGGCGGGGATAGTAGGCTTGGGGTAGAGCTGGGAAGGGGAGAGGAAGGAAGGAGAAAGCAAGGACTACCTGAAATTGGAGGTCAATGTTCCAGCAGCGGGGGTGTAAACAGCCCAAGCAAAATATGAGGTGCTGTTCCTCCAATTTGCACTGGCCCGCACTCTGGCAATGGCGGAGGCCCAGGACAGAAAGGTAGGATTCGGAATGGGAGGGGGAGTTGAAGTGCTGAGCCACTGGGAGATCAAGTTGGTTACTGCGAACTGAGCGGAGGTGTTATGCGAAGCGATCACCAAGCCTGCGCTTGGTCTCACTGATGAGGAGAAATTGACACCTGGAACAGCAGATGCAGTAAATGAGGTTGGAGGAGGTGCATGTGAACCTCTGCCGCACCCGGAAAGACTGCTTGGGTCCTTGGATGGAGTCGAGGGGTGAAGTAAATCGACAAGTGTAGCATTTCCTGCGGTTGCAAGGGAAAGTACCAGGGGAGGGAGTGGTTTGGGTGGAAGGGATGAATTGACCAGGGAGTTACGTAGGGAACTGACTCCTGGGCGATTACAGCATTCGGTTTATGTTTAAGAATATTACTGAAATTTAATATCTGCCAAAAAAAGTTGAAGCTACAACTTAATGGGCCTGAAAGCAAGGTTACAAATGCAAACCATCTTTGTAATGTAATCTCATCAAAAATTTTCGCTGACCAATGTATTTTAACTTTTGACTGACATCTCCAACCAAGACGAATGAAACAAGATTTTATGGCCAATTTGTTTTGGATTTTGTAAATGCCATGACGTCTTTTTAATAATCTAATCTGACCTTTTTATGTCCACTCTTTTTGCCTACTGATTAGAGTAAGACTAAAAGCAGCCAAGCTGTTCACAGCAGAGCAAGAACAGGCAGTCATCATCTGAGTTAATAGCAAAGCTGTAACAAAGCAGAAATATCCTAAGTTAACCTTAAAAAATCAAAAACTTCATCAAAGAGGCAGATTTCAAAGGCAGATTAGCAAAAGGATTTAAGTATAGGAGCAGTTGTACTCCTGTTCTACTGCAGTTGTACAGGGCCTTGGTGAGACCACACCTGGAGTATTGTGTACAGAATTGGTCTCCTAATCTGACGAAAGACATTGTTGCCATAGAGGGAGTACAGAGAAGGTTCACCAGACTGATTCCTGGGATGTCAGGACTTTCATATGAAGAAAGACTGGATAGACTCGGTTTGTACTCGCTAGAATTTAGAAGATTGAGGGGGGATCTTACAGAAACTTACAAAATTCTTAAGAGGTTGGACAGGCTAGGTGCAAGAAGATTGTTCCCGAAGTTGGGGAAGTCTTTTAGGACCGAGATGAGAAAAACAGGGGACATGACTTGAGAATTAAGGGACTGAAGTTTAGGGGTAACATGAGGGGGATCTTCTTTACTCAGAGAGTGGTAGCTGTGTGGAATGAGCTTCCAGTGAAGGTGGTGGAGGCAGGTTCGTTTTTATCATTTAAAAATAAATTGGATAGATGGGAAAGGAATGGAGGGTTATGGTCTGAGCGCAGGTATATGGGACTAGGGGAGATTATGTGTTCGGCACGGACTAGAAGGGTCGAGATGGCCTGTTTCCGTGCTGTAATTGTTATATGGTTATATGGTTATATGGTTAAGTCTAGAACTCAGCCACAAACATTATAATGCAGTTAACTGCAAAGTTGTACACAATTCTGGTGGCTTTACTGCAAATTGGACTCAAACTCTGGAGATAGTATATAGATGTTTTACAAGGATTGTCTTGGAACTGAGAAATCTTGGCAACTATTCTCTTGATAAAAAATAATTTTAAATTATAGAATTAGATTAATGATAAACGTTTGAATAGCTTCTAGATGTGGAAGACAAATAAACTAGAGTTCGTAAATACGTTCCAAATAAATACAGTGAGAAAAAACTCTTAAATTAGATAATAGATGGAATGTGAAAATTGCCAACACATGAAATGAATAAGGCAAAATGTATGTATTGAAGAAGAAATTAGATGACATGCAAAAAAATAAAAAAATGGGGAATGGAAAGAGATACTAAAAGGCCAAGATTAGGGTGATAAAAATTCTCTGGTGCTCATGCCTTTACTTCTAGAATTCTTTCCCTGAACTTCTCTCTCTTTTGACTTCCCATTCCTTTTTACCAAGTCTTTACAGAGGTCTTTAAAATAGAAACATAGAAAATAGGTGCAGGAGTAGGCCATTCGGCCCTTCGAGCCTGCACCGCCATTCAATATGATCATGGCTGATCATCCAACTCAGTAACCTGTACCTGCCTTCTCTCCTTACCCCCTGATCCCTTTAGCCACAAGGGCCACATCTAACTCCCTCTTAAATATAGCCAATGAACTGGCCTCAACTACCTTCTGTGGCAGAGAATTCCAGAGATTCACCACTCTCTGTGTGAAAAATGTTTTTCTCATCTCGGTCCTAAAAGATTTCCCCTTATCCTTAAACTGTGACCCCTTGTTCTGGACTTCCCCAACATCGGGAATAATCTTCCTGCATCTAGCCTGTCCAACCCCTTAAGAATTTTGTAAGTTTCTATAAGATCCCCCCTCAATCTTCTAAATTCTAGCGAGTACAAGCCGAGTCTATCCAGTCTTTCTTCATATGAAAGTCCTGACTTCCCAGGAATCAGTCTGGTTAACCTTCTCTGTACTCCCTCTATGGCAAGAATGTCTTTCCTCAGATTAGGTTGGGCCGAAGGGCCTGTTTCCCTGCAGTACGACTATGATATTTGTATAGGTGCACAGATAGGAAAGGCTTAGAGGGATATAGGCCAAAAGTGGGAAAATGGAAGTTGCTCAGATAGACCTCTTGGTCGGCATGGATGGATAGAGCCATAGGGCCTATTTCTATGCCGGGTGATCCTGATAGCCCAACTGTCTGTCAGGAACGCAGGTCAGGGAACTGCATGTCCAGCCAAAGTTGGGGGGCTGGAGTGTGGTTGGGGCAAGAGTTCCGACTGTCGACTGAATGTGCGGCTGGACCCAAGGGTCAGGTTTGTGGTCGAACTGGGATCTGAAATACTTGTAAATTCTCGGCTTCCTTTAAACTCGTCAAGTTCATCAGAAAATGTATCGCACCATTATGTGACGTGCTTAACAAAAGGAGTAAAATAAATATATGTTTGGGTATTATCAGGAGCAACATCCAGCCGATGGGAAAATCCGCTAGCCCAGTGCCAGCAAAGTCCAAATGCTAAAAACCAGGAACTGCAGGCAGCATCCCTGGAGAACACGGATAGGTAACGTTTCAGATTGGAACCCTTCTTCAGACTGATTGCAAGGTTGGGTGGGGGCGGGAAGAAACCTAGATCGTTCGAAGGGCAGGACAAAGCATGGCTGGCCAAATGCTGCTGGAGTATTGAGGTTTTATTGGGGGGTTTTTTAACTCCTTATTTTGTTTTGCTTCTTGCAGATGCAGCAGTTTTACTTCATTGGGTCTCTTTCCGTGACAGTGACAACTGACCACTAGCCCTCCCGCAGTAAATCACATTGCAATGGATCTGCTGGCCGACGGCAGGCCTGAGCGACAGCTCGGAAACTGCGCTTGCCCCTGGGAGAAGGCGGAAAGCTGTGCCAGGAAGGGGATTTTCTACCAAAAGGCCAGGCTGCTTCAACCCAACGAGGATGCATATAGCATCGCCCAACTCAATGACAGAACCTCTGTTATCGTCAACGTCGGAGGCAATAAGTATCAGATTCCATGGACTACACTGGACCAGATCCCTTTAACACGCCTGGGCAGGCTTAAAGCCTGCAGCAATTATGAGGAAATCATGGATATCTGTGACGATTACGATGTAAACCACAACGAGTTTTTCTTTGACCGAAATCCTTGTGCCTTCAGAACCATCATGACGTTCCTGACAGCTGGAAAGCTGAGGCTCCTCCGAGAAATGTGTGCCCTCTCCTTCCAGGAGGAGCTGGTTTACTGGGGCATTGAGGACGAAAATCTGGAGTGGTGTTGCCGCCGGAAACTGTACCAGAAAGTGGAGGACCTAGAAGAAATCAAGAGGACATTTGAAGTGCTCCTTACTGAAGAACCACAGGGTGCCTTTGATGAGATGACTCGGCTGGGTCATTGCATGAAGCAGCTCAGGGACATGGTGGAGAATCCTGATTCGGGGATCCCAGGCAAGATCTTTGCATGCCTCTCAGTTCTGTTTGTGACGATCACCACAGTAAGCCTCTGTGTCAGCACCATGCCCGATCTGAGGCAGGAACAGGAGAGGGTACGTATCTGTTTATTCAACATATAATTTCCAAATGTTTAATCAATGCACTAGGTATCGTCAGCACTTACATCTGTGCTTAGGGCTCCTTAAATAGCAAAAACTACACTAGGCTATTTATTTTACATTATCAAAAAAAACATTGATGTTAGTTCCCAATAGTATATTACATGTGGCTTTATGGGTGCAGTAATAGTCATATGTGAGCTTGTATTGTGAGCATCTTTTCATCGATTTCTTACTGATTTTCATCACTTCACCATCAGTGCCTTCTATTTAATTGCATAACCTTTCAGCATTCTCATGTTATGCCTCCGGAGGACTGGGGGAAATTTAGAATTCAACAGAGGAGGACAAAGGGGTTAGTTAAAAGAGGGAAAATAGAGCATGAAAGAAAGCTTGCGGGGAATATAAAAACTGACTGTAAAAAGCTTCTTTAGATATGTGAAGTGGAAAAGATTAGTCAAGACAAATGTGGATCCCTTACAGCCAGAAACAGGTGAATTTATAATGGGAAACAAGGAAACGACAAACAAGTACTTTGGCTCTGTCTTCACTAAGGAAGACACAAACAATCTCCCAGAAATACATGGGGACCGAGGATCTACTGTGAGGAACTGAAGGAAATTCACATTAGTTATGAAATGGTGTTGGATAAACTGTTGTGACTGAAGGCAGATAAATTCACAGGGCTTGATGGTCTGCATCCCAGAGTACACAAGGAGGTGGCCCTAGAAATTGTGGATGCATTAGTGATCAGTTTCCATATTCTATAGACTCTAGATCAGTTCCTGTGGGCTGGAGGATAGCTAATGTAAAAGAAAGAGGGAGAGAGAAAGCAGGGAATTATAGACCAATTAGCCTGACGTCGGTAGTGGGGAAGATGCTTGAGTCAATTATTAAAGATGTAATAGCAGCGCATTTGGAAAGCAGTAACAGGATCGGCCAAAGTCAGCATAGATTTATGAAGGGGAAATCATGCTTACAAAATCTTCGGGAATTTTTTTGAGGATGTAACAAGTAAAATGAGCAAGGGGGAGCCAGTGGATGTAGGGTCCCTGGACTTTCAGAATGCCTTTGATAAAGTCCCACAAAGGAGATTAGTGGACACAATTAGAGCACATGGTATTGCGGGTAGGGTGCTGACATGGATAGAAAATTGATTGGCAGACAGGAAACAAAGAGTAGGGATTAACGGGTCACTTTCAGAATGGCAGGCAGTGACTAGTGGGGTACCGCAAGGCTCGGTGCTGGGACCGCAGCTATTTACAATATACATTAATGATTTAGATGAAGGAATTAAAAGTAACATTAGCAAATTTGCAGATGACCCAAGCTGGGTGGCAGTGTGAACTGTGAAGAGGATGCTATGGGGATGCAGAGTGACTTGGACAGGTTGGGTGAGTGGGCAGAAGCAGTATAATGTGGATACATGTTAAGTTATCCACTTTGGTGGCAAGAACAATATGGCAGATTATTACCTGAATGGTGTCAGATTAGGAAAAGGGGAGGTTGAGAGTAGCTAATGTAACCCAACATTTTCAGATAGGAGGGAGAGAGAAAGCAGGGAATTATAGACCAGTTAGCCTGACGTCGGTAGTGGGGAAGATGCTTGAGTCTATTATTAAAGATGTAATAGCAGCACATTTGGAAAGCAGTGACAGGATCGGCCAAAGTCAGCATGGATTTATGAAGGGGAAATCATGCTTGACTAATCTTCTGGAATTTTTTGAGGATGTAACAAGTAGAATGGAGAAGGGAGAGCCAGTGGATGTGGTGTATCTGGACTTTCAAAAAGCCTTTGACAAGGACCCACACAAGAGATTAGAGCACATGGTATTGGGGGTAGGGTATTGACATGGATAGAGAACGAGTTGGCAGACAGGAAGCAAAGAGTAGGAATTAACAGGTCCTTTTCAGAATGGCAGGTAGTGACTAGTGGGGTGTCCCAAGGCTCAGTGCTGGGACCCCAGTCATTTACAATAATACATACAATATATATTAACAATTTAGTCAAAGGAATTTAATGTAACATCTCCAAGTTTGCGGATGACACAAAGCTGGGTGGCAGTGTGAGCTGCGAAGATGATGCTAGGAGGCTGCAGTGTGACTTGGATAGATTGGGTGAGGGGGTAGATGCATGGCAGATGCAGTATAATGTGGAGAAATGTGAGGTTATCTACTTTGGTGGCAAGAACAAGAAGGCAGATTATTATCTGAATGGCGTCAGAGTAGGAAAAGGGAAGGTGCAATGAGACCTGGGTGAACTTGTACATCAGTAACTGAAAGTAAGCATGCAGGTGCAGCAGGCAGAGAAGAAAGCTATTCATAGCGAGAGAAGTTGAATGGGAGCAAGGAGGTCCTACTGCAGTTGTACATGGCCCTGGTGAGACCGCATCTGCAGTATAGTGTGTAGTTTTGGTCTCCTAATTTGAGAAAGGACATTCTTGACATTGAGAGAGTGCAGCTCAGGTTCACCAGGTTAATTCCCAGGATGGCTGGACTGACATGATGATAGAATGGATCGACTGGGCTTATATTCACTGGAATTTAGAAGGATGAAAGGGTATCTTATAGAAATATAAAATTCTTAAGGGATTGGACAGGCTAGATGCAGGAAAAATGTTCCCCATGTTGAGGGAGTCCAGAACCAGGGGTCACAGTTTAAGAATTAAGGGGTGGGCCATTTAGGACTGAGGCGAGGAAAAACGTTTTCAGCCAGAGAGTTGTGAATCTGTGGAATGATCTGCATTGGCAGTGGAGGTCAATTCACTGGATGTATTCAAGAGAGAGTTAGATATAGCTCTTTGGGCTAATGGAATCAAGGGATGTGGGGAGAAAGCAGGAACAGGGTACTAAGAGTAAACCTAGCAATTATAGACCTGTTAGTTTGACTTCAGTGGTGGGCAAATTAATGGAAAAGATACTTAGAGATAATATTTATAAGCATCTGGATAAACAGGGTCTGATTAGGAACAGTCAACATGGATTTGTGCCTGGAAGGTCATGTTTGACTAATCTTCTTGAATTTTTTGAAGAGATTACTAGGGAAATTGACGAGGGTAAAGCAGTGGATGTTGTCTATATGGACTTTAGTAAGGCCTTTGACAAGGTTCCTCATGGAAGGTTGGTTAAGAAGGTTAAACTGTTGGGTATAAATGCAGGAATAGCAAGATGGATTCAGCAGTGGCTGAATGGGAGAAGCCAGAGGGTAATGGTGGATGGCTGTTTGTCGGGTTGGAGGCAGGTGACTAGTGGGGTGCCTCAGGGATCTGTGTTGGGTCCTTTGTTGTTTATCATGTACATCAATGATCTGGATGAAGGGGTGGTAAATTGGATTAGTAAGTATGCAGATGATACCAAGATAGGGGGTGTTGTGGATAATGAAGAGGATTTCCAAAGTCTACAGAGTGATTTAGGCCATTTGGAAAAATGGGCTGAAAGATGGCAGATGGAGTTTAATGCTGATAAATGTGAGGTGTTACACCTTGGCAGGACAAATCAAAATAGGACGTACATGATAAATGGTAGGGAATTGAAGAATACAGTTGAACAGAGGGATCTGGGAATAACCGTGCATAGTTCCTTGAAGGTGGAATCTCATATAGATAGGGTGGTAAAGAAAGCTTTTGGTATGCTAGCCTTTATAAATCAGAGCATTGAGTATAGAAGCTGGGATGTAATGTTAAAATTGTACAAGGCATTGGTGAGACCAAATCTGGAGTATGGTGTACAATTTTGGTCGCCCAATTATAGGAAGGATGTCAACAAAATAGAGAGAGTACAGAGGAGATTTACTAGAATGTTGCCTGGGTTTCAACAACTAAGTTACAGAGATAGGTTGAATAAGTTAGGTCTTTATTCTCTGGAGCGCAGAAGGTTAAGGGGGGACTTGATAGAGGTCTTTAAAACGATGAGAGGGATAGACAGAGTTGATGTGATCAAGCTTTTCCCTTTGAGAATAGGGAAGATTCAAACAAGAGGACATGACTTCAGAATTAAGGGACAGAAGTTTAGGGGTAACATGAGGGGGAACTTCTTTACTCAGAGAGTGGTAGCGGTGTGGAATGAGCTTCCAGTGGAAGTGGTGGCGGCAGGTTCGTTGGTATCATTTAAGAATAAATTGGATAGGCATATGGATGAGAAGGGAATGGAGGGTTATGGTAGGAGTGCAGGCAGGTGGGACTAAGGGAAAAAAATTGTTCGGCACGGACTTGTAGGGCCGAGATGGCCTGTTTCCATGCTGTAATTGTTATATGGTTATATGGTTATTGATTCTGGATATCCAGCCATGATAATATTGAATGGTGGTGCTGGCTCGAAGGGCCGAATGACCTACTCCTGCACCTATTTTCTATGTTTGTATATTTCTATTCTATTATATCTGTGAATATGTCTTAAAATAATTCAAGGATTCCAAAGTGGTTTGGGTTGGCTTGAAATTGTGAAAGGCATTCTCTAAATGGAAGTCTCTTTGTTCTGGATTGCCTCCATGAACCTCTGCACCTCTCAACCATTCTCTCGTCCATCAAGCCTTTGATCACCAGTTCTGTTATGTCCTTGGGGAAATGTAATTACATTGAATAAAAACAGAAAATGCTCTGCTCACTCAGCAAGCCAACCAGCATCAGAAGACAGATAAACCGAGTTAACGTCTCAGTGTTAATGCAATTAGACACATACAATATATAAAAATCAAAAATGCATTAAATTAATATTTTTTACTAGGTAAAAAATAGGTAATCATAATAGTGCAAAAAACAATATGCATAGTGCAACCAAAGATCACAGCTCTTGAGGTTAGTGTTGTGTGTGTTCAAGAGCCTGATTGCTGGGAAGAAGCAGCTCTTGAACCTGTTGGTTATAATTTTCAGCCTCCATGCTGACCAAGATGCCCCATCTAAGCTAGTCCCATGTACCTGCCCAAATGTCTTTTTAGCATTGTCATTGTACCTGTTTTAACTACAACCTCCAGCAGCTCACTCTAGATACCCACCATCTTCTGAAAAAGTTGTCCCCTCAGGTTCCTATTAAATTTTCCCCTCTCACCTTAAAACTATGTCCTCTGTTTCTTGAAACTCTTACCCTGGAGTAAAAGGCTTTGTGCATTCACCTAGTCAATCACCCTCACAATTGTATACATCCATATAGATCCATACATACATCCTTCAGCCTCCAGTGTTCCAAGGAATAAAGTCCTAGCCTGCCCAACCTCTCCCAATTAGCTCAGGTCGCACCCACCACCCTTTGTGTGAAAATGTTACCCCTCAGATTCCTATTAAATTCCCCTTCACCGTGTACTTATGTCCTCTGGTCCTCGATTCCCATACTCTCGGCAAGAGACTCTGTGCATCTACTCGATCTATTCCTCTCATGATTTTATACACCTCTATAAGATCATCCCTTATTCTCCTGCGCTCCAAGGAATAGACACCCAGTCTACTCAACCTCTCCCTATAGCTCACAGCCTCTAGTCTTGGTAACATCCTCATAAATTTTCACTGAACCCTTACAAGATGGACAATATCTTTCCAATAACATGGTGCCCGGAACTGAACACAATATTCTAAATGCAGTCTCACCAACTTCTTATACAACAGCAACATGACCTCCCAACTTCTATACTCTGACTGATGAAGGCTTATGTGCCAAAAGCCTTTTTGACCACCTTATCAACCTGCGACTCGACCTTCAAGGAACCATTCACCTGCACTCCTAGATCCCTCTGCTCTACAACACTCCACAGCGGTCGATCATTCTCTGTGTAGTTCCTGCCCTTGTTAGATGTCCCAAAAAGCAACACCTCACATTTCTCTATATTCTTCTCACTTTTCTGTTAACTCCCCCAGATCCTAGCACTCACCTACACAAAGGACAATTTACAGTGGCCACCCAGCCTATCAAATTGCATGTCTTTGGAATGTGGGAAGTCACTAGAGTACCCAGAGAAAAACCCACACGGTCTTAGGGTGAATGTGCAGACTCCACACAAACAGCACCGAGGTCAGGATTGAATATGGGTTATGGGTGCTGTGAGTTGGTAGCTCTCCTAGATTTGCATGGGTGGAGGGATCACCATGCAGTAACCTACCCAGTAAATCAGAGGGCTCCTCTAATAAAACATATCAGGCAATTGTCACTAAAGCAGTGTAGAGCATTTTTATGATTTTTAAAGAGCTTCTTATAAGAGATGGGTGGCACAGTGGGTGGTGCAGCTGATTGTGCCGCTGCCTCTGCCCTGCCAAAGACCTGGATTCGATCCTGACCTTTGGTGTTGTCTATGTGGAGTTGGCAGGTTCTCCCTGGGTTTCCTCCGTGTGCTCCAATTTCCTCCCACATCCCAAAGACAGACGGGTTTGTAGGTTAATTGGCCTTTGTCAATTGCCCCAATTGTGATGGGAATGGATGAGAAAGTGGGATAATCAGCATGGAGTCAGTGGGCCGAAGGGTCTGTTTTGATGCTGCGTGTCTTTAAAACAAAAAATGTCATAATTGCTGGAGAATTCCAAAGCTTAGGGTGGAAACACTTGCAGACAGTGAGCGATGGAGCAAATTAAATCAGAGCAACGGCTCGACTAGGAGGAGCACAGATATTTCGGGGGATTTGAGCTGCAAGGGTATAGAGATTACAAAGTCTTTGAAGAACGAGAATATATTGTTGAGGGTTCTCTTTTTTACCTCAGCATCATCTGATATTTATTAATTAAGTAGGAATGGGTTTATTTGTAGGCTCTTCAGTGTTGCTGGTTACAAGGGCAAATAGATGGAGATGGAGCAAGCAACAGAGCATCCTTCAGTTGAAAACTACTATCTTCATTAACAGCAGTTACTGGGTCAATGATGCATTAAAAGTAATATCACACATATAACCATATAACCATATAACAATTACAGCACGGAAACAGGCCATCTCGGCCCTACAAGTCCGTGCCGAACAACTTTTTTCCCTTAGTCCCACCTGCCTGCACTCATACCATAACCCTCCATTCCCTTCTCATCCATATGCCTATCCAATTTATTTTTAAATGATACCAACGAACCTGCCTCCACCACTTCCACTGGAAGCTCATTCCACACCGCTACCACTCTCTGAGTAAAGAAGTTCCCCCTCATGTTACCCCTAAACTTCTGTCCCTTAATTCTGAAGTCATGTCCTCTTGTTTGAATCTTCCCTATTCTCAAAGGGAAAAGCTTGTCCACATCAACTCTGTCTATCCCTCTCATCATTTTAAAAACCTCTATCAAGTCCCCCCTTCACCTTCTGCGCTCCAGAGAATAAAGACCTAACTTATTCAACCTTTCTCTGTAACTTAGTTGTTGAAACCCAGGCAACATTCTAGTAAATCTCCTCTGTACTCTCTCTATTTTGTTCACATCCTTCCTATAATTGGGCGACCAAAATTGTACACCATACTCCAGATTTGGTCTCACCAATGCCTTGTACAATTTTAACATTACATCCCAGCTTCTATATTCAATGCTCTGATTTATAAAGGCTAGCATACCAAAAGCTTTCTTTACCACCCTATCTATATGAGATTCCACCTTCAAGGAACTATGCACGGTTATTCCCAGATCCCTCTGTTCAACTGTATTCTTCAATTCCCTACCATTTACCATGTACGTCCTATTTTGATTTGTCCTGCCAAGGTGTAGCACCTCACATTTATCAGCATTAAACTCCATCTGCCATCTTTCAGCCCATTCTTCCAAATGGCCTAAATCACTCTGTAGACTTTGGAAATCCTCTTCATTATCCACAACACCCCCTATCTTGGTATCATCTGCATACTTACTAATCCAATTTACCACACCTTCATCCAGATCATTGATGTACATGACAAACAACAAAGGACCCAACACAGATCCCTGAGGCACCCCACTAGTCACCTGCCTCCAACCCGACAAACAGCCATCCACCATTACCCTCTGGCTTCTCCCATTCAGCCACTGTTGAATCCATCTTGCTACTCCTGCATTTATACCCAACAGTTGAACCTTCTTAACCAACCTTCCATGAGGAACCTTGTCAAAGGCCTTACTAAAGTCCATATAGACAACATCCACTGCTTTACCCTCGTCAATTTCCCTAGTAACCTCTTCAAAAAATTCAAGAAGATTAGTCAAACATGACCTTCCAGGCACAAATCCATGTTGACTGTTCCTGTTGATCAGACCCTGTTTATCCAGATGCTTATATATACTATCTCTAAGTATCTTTTCCATTAATTTGCCCACCACTGAAGTCAAACTAACAGGTCTATAATTGCTAGGTTTACTCTTAGAACCCTTTTTAAACAATGGAACAACATGCGCAGTACGCCAATCCTCGGGGACTATTCCCGTTTCTAATGACATTTGAAATATTTCTGTCATAGCCCCGGCTATTTCTACACTAACTTCCCTCAATGTCCTAGGGAATATCCTGTCAGGACCTGGAGACTTATCCACTTTTATATTTTTCAAAAGTGTCAGTACTTCTTTTACTTTGAAACTCATAATATCCATAGCTACTCTACTAGTTTCCCTTACCTCACATAATTCAATATCCTTCTCCTTGGTGAATACCGTTGAAAATAAATTGTTCAATATCTCCCCCATCTCTTTTGGCTCTGCAGATAGCTGTCCACTCTGTCTCTCCAATGGACCAATTTTATCCCTCGTTATCCTTTTGCTATTAATATAGCTGTAGAAACTCTTTGGATTTACTTTCACCTTACTTGCCAAAGCAACTTCATATCTTCTTTTAGCTTTTCTAATTTCTTTCTTAAGATTCTTTTTACATTCCTTATACTCCTCAAGCACCTCATTTACTTCATGCTGCCTATAATTATTGTAGATCTCCCTCTTTTTCCGAACAAGATGTCCAATTTCCCTTGAAAACCAGGGCTCTTTCCAATTTTTACTGTTTCCTTTCAACCGAACAGGAACATAAAGATTCTGTACTCTTAAAATGTCCCCTTTAAATGTCCTCCATTTCTCTTCTACATCCTTCCCATAAAACAAAATGTCCCAGTTCACTCCTTTTAAATCATTTCGCATCTCATCAAAGTTAGCCTTTCTCCAATCAAAAATCTCAACCCTAGGTCCAGTTCTGACCCGCTCCATAATTATATTGAAACTAATGGTATTGTGATCACTGGACCCGAAGTGCTCCCCAACGCATACCTCCGCCACCTGTCCCGTCTCATTTCCTAACAGGAGGTCCAGCACTGCCCCTCCTCTAGTAGGTACCTCTATGTATTGCTGCAAAAAACTATCCTGCACACATTTTACAAACTCCAAACCATCCAGCCCATTTACAGAATGTGTTTCCCAGTCTATGTGTGGAAAGTTGAAATCTCCCACAATCACTACCTTGTGCTTACTACTAATATCTGCTATCTCCTTACATATTTGCTCTTCCAATTCTCGATCCCTATTTGGCGGTCTATAATACACCCCTATAAGTGTTGCTACACCTTTCCCACTTCTCAGTTCCACCCAAATAGCCTCCCTAGATGAGCCCTCCAATCTATCCTGCCAAAGCACTGCTGTAATATCTTCCCTGACTAGCAATGCAACACCTCCACCTCTTGCCCCTCCAATTCTATCACACCTGAAGCAACGAAATCCTGGAATATTTAGTTTCCAATCACAGCCCTCCTGCAACCATGTTTCACTGATCGCCACAACATCATACTTCCAGGTGTCTATCCAGACTCTAAGCTCATCCACCTTTCTTACAATGCTCCTAGCATTAAAATATACACATTTAAGAAACCCCCCGCCTCTTATTCTCTGTTTATTTCCTTTTTTTTCTTTCTCCTCTTGTGTCCGAGTGCTTCCCTTTTCTGCTTCCTGCCTCCCATTCTGTCTACTAGCTTTCTCTATTTTAGTCCCTCGCCCCAACCTTTCTAGTTTAAAGTCTCCCCAGTAGCCTTTGTAAATTTCCCCGCCAGGATATTGGTCCCCCTCGGGTTCAATTGCAACCCATCATTTCTGTACAGGTCCCACCTTCCCCAAAAGAAGTCCCAATGATCCAGAAACTTGAATCCCTGCCCACTGCACCAGTCTTTCAGCCACGCATTTATCCTCCACCTCGCTCCATTCCTACTCTCACTGTCGCGTGGTACAGTCAGTAATCCTGAGATTGTTACCTTTTTGGTCCTTTTCCTTAACTCTCCTCCCAACTCCCTAAATCCTCCCTTCAGGACCTCTTCCCTTTTTTTACCTACGTCATTGGTACCTATATGTACCACGACCTCAGGCTCTTCTCCCTCTGATTTCAGGATATCTTGGACGCGTTGAGACACGTCCGAGACTTTGGCACCAGGGAGACAGACCACCATCCTGGTCTCCCGACTGCGTCCACAGAATCGCCACATCATACTAAGTTCTTAAAGGTGGCACTTAGTTCTATATATATCCACAAGCTAATGGGCCACAACTTGTTTCTCCTGTATCAGCTAAGTATAGTGGTAGTATGGGAATACAAGAGAATAAAATGTTGGCGTGTACTGTTGTTCATATGGGATAATAAATGTCATAATGTCCTCATTATGTACTTAGCAAATATAGATCTACAAATCCTGCCAAACAGCCTCCTCATTTGCAGAGTTCAGCATTGTTATACCACCCATATTTGTGAAACATTATAAGACATTATGTTGAGACTCAGATATGCAGCCCTGCTTTTACCAGCCTGGCGTATTATCATTGATAGGTCTATTCTCCACCTGGGTGTGTAACTAGGAAGTCTCAGCTAATTTTGAGAGTTTAATTGGACAGGTAAATTATTGCAGAATAATCTACCCATATTGTTATCATAGGAATCAAAGTAAACCTAATTAACAAATTTGCTTCAGAAAAATATTCATATTAAGTTAATTATTAGCATGAATCAAAGATTACACCCATTAAGACAAACTGCAGCCATAAAATCAATTGCAAATATTTTTAAATTGTAGAATTACCAAGTGTCTTCTGATTTAATGAAAATTCTACATTCTAAAATAATTGTTCTTTGAACTACAGACGGAAAAAATAAATCTCCAATCACTATCGTCTTTGTAAGTGCGACTGAGCAAGTCTCCCGTGGGTCCAATTAACTGCAAACAATTGCTTAATCTACTTACAATTTTGATAAGCCTCCAGCAACATTGTCTTAAAAATATGACATGAAAATGGGCCATTGGACAAAATGGTGGCAAAATAGAAACAACCTCATTTATACAGCAGTGAAACACTCACCTCTAACACAATTGGGTCATTCGAACTGAATGTCCTGGGAGGCAGAGAAAGCTCCAAGCAATAACTAGGCTGAAAATGGTGCATTTTGTGAGTTTTCCCTTCAGCCATATTTCCCAAGATGTGAGTGATTTCAGATGTCTCTGACCAAATACAAATGTTTGAAGATTAAAATAATTGTTAATTGTTTTAAATCCCTAAAAGTTAAAATATTAAATAAACCATTTACCTGCACTTGCCTTCGTACTCGAGGTCAGTGACTGCCTCTGCTTCATGTGTTTGTACTCCATCGCTGGACTGCCTATGGCACCATCCAATCTCCACATCCGTAAATGGATACAATGGGTCAAGGCAGACAATGGGTTAAAGTAGACAATGGACTAACACATATGGTGAGATAATCCTCAGAAAAAGACACAAAGTGCTGGAGTAACTAAGCGGGTCAGGTAAAATCCCTGTAGAACACGGATAGGTGACAAGGATACTTCTGAAACAGCATCTGCAGTTCCTTGCTTCTACCCGATAATACTCAAGGCTGGACCAGGGGCCTCACTGAAACCTTGTTGAAATTGCATAATACCAGATTCAGTGACCAGTGCAAATGAAGTGACCTTAACTTAGCCTATGCCTAGATGCTGCCAGACAACCACTGCACAGACTCCGGGGGGAATTTAGCATTGAACATATAGGGTAAAAAGGAACTACTCACAGCTTTTATAACACAGAGCCCACCAGAGTACACCGTGGTAAACATGAATTCCTTTATTTTATGTCCTTGTTACGCCTGTGAAGTGGAGATAATGAGGGAAATGTAGATAATAGGTAGTATAAGAAAACAATGTATGCTTTGTATCTGTGGGCATCTGCCCCAGAATGGGTGTATCCCAAGTTGACCAATTTGTAATAAAGAGAAATTGTTCTGTAAATGCAGCTCAGACTCTACATGAATGTTTCCCATCTCACTGTGCAGGCATGGAAGTTGGAGATAAGCTGGACAACAAAATGTTGATGTCCAGTAATTCTCCACCAACCAGAGGTAACCACAATCTGGCCCATTGTCTGAATCGTGAGATATATATATACCGTGTGAATTCTACATAGCTGGCCCTTAAAGGGCCTGTTCCACTTAGGTGACTTTTTTGGCAAGTGCAGGAGACTCTGCGCTCGCCACAAGATCGCCACATGGTCGCTGGTGGTCTCTGGTGAGTCTCCTTCATGGTCGCGAGGAGTTCCCGCATTTTGGGAACTGGTCGCGACCTCAGTATGGTGGCCGAAAAATTTTCAACATGTTGAAAAATTTTCTGCAACCAAAAATTTGTAGTGGGGTCGTCATGTATTTGTAGGTAATCGTAAGTAGTCGTGATAGTCGTAGGTAGTCTTAGTTAATCGACCGATCATTTTCATTGGCTCATTGTGAAAAAAAAGGTATGTAAACAGCAGCACGTGATGTGCTGTCATTCCTGTGCTCGGTCATTGCGCAATTTTTCTTTTAGTGGATCAAACGGTGTGAGACATATCTCCGAGGGGAAGGCTTCAGCTCAGGGGCAGGGCACAACCCTCAACACCACCCACCAGGCTGTTATCAACATTTGTTTGTTTATAAGACTTTTGTATGTTTCATTACCAATAAAGGAAATCCCTGACTTTTTAACCTCAAATTGATGTATGAATATCATCCTTTTTCATCGTAGTCCTTCATGTCATCACATATCTCATATTTCATTTCTCATATATTTAGATCATTGAAACACACACAAACACAAGGAAGGAATGCACAGTATTTAAAGAACCACTTCATTTCAAATGTAATGAGGGGTCACAGTTTAAGGATAAGGGGGAAATCTTTTAGGACCGAGATGAGAAAAACATTTTTCACTCAGAGAGTGGTGAATCTGTGGAATTCTCTGCCACAGAAGGTAGTTGAGGCCAGTTCATTGGCTATATTTAAGAGGGAGTTAGATGTGGCCCTTGTGGCTAAAGGGATCAGGGGGTATGGAGAGAAGGCAGGTACAGGATACTGAGTTGGATGATCAGCCATGATCATATTGAATGGCGGTGCAGGCTCGAAGGGCCGAATGGCCTACTCCTGCACCTATTTTCTATGTTTCTATGTAATTACCGCAGGCTGTACAGTTGTATTGGGAGAGTCTGTCCTTATTAGCATTGTTCAGTAATTGTATCTGGAATTAAACATGTTCCTAGTGTATTACCAAATACTCATAGATCCGAGATCTGTGATCGTTACGAAACACATAATCATCTCATGGGAGCAGCCATCAGGACTAAAAGAGCTGCATACTTAAATTTTAGCAGCTGATCTACAGAAAGAAACCAGGCTTTTATCCAGAATTATAGTTTAGTTTCCACTGAACCTTGCAATATAATTGTGTGGTCAGTCCCACTACCTGAAGTAACTGGTCTAATTATGTAGATTGCAGCATACATCATCAAAAATACATCTAGAAAAGAATGACCCACACCAATAAATAATGCAATTAACAAGTTTTGCTAATTATCCAAAGCACTGTAGTTATTCGTGCAACATTTATCCCCAGATAATGAGCTTTAACGCAGAAGCATATATTTTTTCAGGATACTGATTGTTTGAATGTTATTTTTAAAATGCAAATAGCAAGACAAGGAGAATATAAGAGCACAAACAAAACCCTCTTAAGGTTATGGTTTAAAGAGATAAGGGGATAAGGGGAGACTAGGAAAAGGGGAGATGCAGCGAGACCTGGGTGTCATGGTACACCAGTCATTGAAAGTGGGCATGCAGGTGCAGCAGGCAGTGAAGAAAGCGAATGGTATGTTAGCTTTCATAGCAAAAGGATTTGAGTATAGGAGCAGGGAGGTTCTACTGCAGTTGTACAGGGTCTTGGTGAGACCACACCTGGAGTATTGCGTACAGTTTTGGTCTCCAAATCTGAGGAAGGACATTATTGCCATAGAGGGAGTGCAGAGAAGGTTCACCAGACTGATTCCTGGGATGGCAGGACTGTCTTATGAAGAAAGACTGGATAGACTTGGTTTATACTCTCTAGAATTTAGGAGATTGAGAGGGGATCTTATAGAAACTTACAAAATTCTTAAGGGGTTGGACAGGCTAGATGCAGGAAGATTGCTCCCGATGTTGGGGAAGTCCAGGACAAGGGGTCACAGCTTAAGGATAAGGGGGAAATCCTTTAAAATCGAGATGAGAAGAACTTTTTTCACACACAGAGTGGTGAATCTCTGGAACTCTCTGCCACAGAGGGTAGTCGAGGCCAGTTCATTGGCTATATTTAAGAGGAAGTTAGATGTGGCCCTTGTGGCTAAGGGGATCAGAGGGTATGGAGAGAAGGCAGGTACGGGATACTGAGTTGGATGATCAGCCATGATCATATTGAATGGCGGTGCAGGTTTGAAGGGCCGAATGGCCTACTCCTGCACCTAATTTCTATGTTTCTATGTTTCTATAAGACATTTTTCTCCTGTGGCAAGTTAATGCGATGTGGAATGGACTGCCTGAAATTTGGGGTGGGGGGTTGGAAATTCAAAAGCAACTTTCAAATGGAAATTAGATAACCAGGAAATAATTTCAGAGTTAGGGAAAGGGATTAATTGGTTAGCACTTTCAAAGAGCCACACAAGCACAATCTCCTCTGTGCTCTAAAAGACTGAATCCAAACTTCTATAAAATTGATTTTTTTTTTACAAAGGCAGCTACTAATTAGCTGCTGTGTTGTGTATAGCACCACAAAATGATCATTGTCAGAAGTCAATAGAATTCGTACACTACTTTGTGTACTTTCCAGTGCTTTGTGCGGAGTTTGCACCCTTTCTCTGTGACCACGTGGGTTTCCTCTCTGCTGCTGCAGTTTCATCCTGCATCACACAGACATGTAGGGTTAATTGGACAATGTGAAACATAGATAATAGGTGCAGTAGTAGGCCATTCGGCCCTTCGAGCCTGCACCGCCATTCAATATGATCATGGCTGATCATCCAACTCAGTATCCTGTACCTGCCTTCTCTCCATACCCCCTGATACCTTTAGCCACAAGGGCCACATCTAACTCCCTCTTAAATATAGCCAATGAACTGGCCTCAACTACCTTCTGTGGCAGAGAATTTGTGGTTGGTTGGTGGCATTGATGGGAATGTGGGGAGAAGGAGATTCCTCGGCATTGGCATAGATGGTCCAAATGTCTTCTATAGTGTGTGGAATTTGGAACAGTGAGATGACATGAAAGAATTTGATGATTTTAATGGGTTGTGACGTTTTTGAACGTGTTTATGCTTGGTAACACATGTGTTGAAATACGTTAAGACCCAAGGGTAACCTGATGGCAGTCATTTTGGGGCAGTGGGAGATCTGCACCTATATTTAATGGCCACTATCTGGAATCCTGGAATGAAAATTAAACCATCACCAATATCAGACTGATTCCGTACAGCAAAACATCCTGTTCTTGTGTTTATGTTTTTCTGTTGGAATTCGCATCCTTTATTTATGATCCTGTGTTTATTCCGTTGTGATTATAAAAGTATAATCTTGCCAAGAATGAATATAATTACTCTGTGGTGCTATTTTGCAAACTGGTTAGTGGTGTTTGTTATGAATTCTTATTTGCATTCATTAAGAATCCTTCTGGATCATTGGTGCACGGGTTGCTGCAATGGCCTTGTAGGAAAGTTGGTAGCTGTTGGTGTTGCATCAAGGATCAAAAATTCAGCAAGTACCGACACGCGCAATGTTTTTTTTTTAATACAACCAGTCAATGTACAATTAAATAGAAAGATGCAGAAATACATCCTGTTAAATGTACATTGAACTGAGCTTCATAACTTAGTTTTCATTAAAACTTCATAAGATCTAAGTGTTCAATTGTCACCGTGTTGTGTTTTTGGCTCAAAAAACAACAGTCCAATTTATGGGAGGGGGCGTGCAAAAACTGAGGAGGGGGAGGGAGAGTGGGTAGGGGAAGGCGGAATGGGGCTGGGGGGAGGAGAGGAGATGCACATTGCACATCGCACATCCTATCTTCTTCTTCTTCTTGCGAATGAAACATAAACCAAAGGAATAGTTAGATCTCAAGCCGGTGTTGATCAGCCAGGTTTTTGTCTCTGCATCAATGTCTGCCAGGCCCTGAGCTCCATTTACTGGGTGGTAGAGCGGGCACCCAGAGATGACATGGTTGGCTGTCTGTTGTTCTGCTCCACATTTCCAGGCTAGGCTCTGGCAGAGCCCCCATCTCCACATGCTGACATTGAAACGCCCAACTCCAGTACAAAGTCTATTGAGCTTCACCCATGCTCCTCTGGGGAGGTCAGACCCTGACCAGCTTTTATCTGGTGAAGAGATGTAGCTGTGTAATGGAGATGAGGTTGCCTTCCACTCCTGTGACCACTTGGTGGCTATCCAGTGTGCTTTTGTCTCAGTTGGCTGGATGGATGCTAGGAGTTGTTTTCCATGTGGAGCAAAGGGGTGACGGGACTTCAGTCGGGGGGGCCTCTGCTCTCTGCTGTTAGCCTGATGAAGGGAGTGATCTGGGTCCATGGCATGACGAGATAGTTCCAGAGTTGCTGCTTGCTTTGGATCCATGCAGGCGCAATGCCTGCAAGTATAGGGAGCTGCTCAACTGGAGTAGGTTGAAGGCACCCAGTGATGGTTCGTAAGGTGCTGTTCAAGCTCATGTCTACCAGGCTAGTGTATCTACTTCTACTCCATACGGGTGTGCAGTACTTAGCTGGGGCATACACAAGAGCTAAGAGTTGATGGACTGACTCCCCAACTTGTTCCTGCCAGGCGTCGGATGAGGCCGCTACATGCCATAACCTTATCGCGGAGACAAGTCAGGTGTTGACAAAATGTAAGCGACCTGTCCAGGTTTATGTCGAGGTAAGTGGGTGTTTGTTGGAATT